>NC_134573.1:82646309-82916309 GCF_050947875.1 Dermacentor variabilis
GTGCGGTTTCAGGACGGCAGAGCATTCGTCGCTGTTCGTAACCCAACTCCTTCGCCAGTTGTGCTCTCCCAGTGCACCACTGTGACTCGCTTTACTGACACCGAACCTCTTTCTCTGGTACCGCTTCACACCGAATCACCACCTTTTGCCCACCACAACTGATGATTATGCTGCTGCCTCCGCTTTAACGGCCACGATAAATCCCGATCTCACAGCTGCGCAGAAAGATGACCTATTGGCACTACTGCAAAAACACAGCGCCTTCTTTGACGTTCACTCCAAGCTACCGGGGTGCACTTTCGTCGTTGTACATCGCATTGAAACCGAAGCCAGTACGATTGTACGCCGCCGCCCTTATCGCGTGTCTTCCGCAGAACTGAAAATCATTGCGGATAACGTTGATGACATGCTCAAAACATCGTCGTCTCCTGTTGCAGTGGTTCGTAAAAAAGACGGCTCTGTACGATTTCCTGTCGATTATCGAGCCCTTAATGAGATCACGCGCAAAGACGTATATCCGATACTAAGAATCGACGATGCCATTGACTCCCTCCAGGGTGCAGAATATTTCTCAAGACCTCCGATCCGGGTACTGACAAATCCCCATGCACGAAGCGGACAAGGTGTTAGCGTTGTAAGACGATCAGCACTGACATCCAGTTGTTAGACTGGAGGACAATCCCAATTGCTGTCCCCCAGATTTTGGACCTTGCCGTTGGGTGCGGGAGTTGGCCGAGGTTGAGTAGGACTTTGAGATGAAAACTGGAGGTTTATGTACATTATTTACAGTGAGAGTACAAAGAAATTAACCGTCGTAAAGTCATTGCGGGCCGGCAGCAACTCGGACGCTGCGGCCCGTGGCAAGAAGATCGAAACAGATGAATGAATGCTCCCTTCGCTGCTCCCGGTCTCTCGCTATTAACCCCTTCGGTGTCTCGAAGTCACGTCACGTTCGGCCAATCGGCGAGCCCGCTCACGCGGCGTCATTTTCGGCCAATGGTAGGCGCCCGTGCGTAAGTCACACCCGGCGCAAAGGGTCGCTCCTTGGGCGCCAATTGTCCGTGAGATTACTTGCCTGCGGTATTGCCTTCCTGGCTTGCAAGCGCCGTCACAATAGTCCGATGGGGGGGGGGGGGGGAGACGGGTTGTCTTCGAGCGAACTTTCAGTGCTGCAAAGCAGCTTTGCTCGAGACTTAGCTTACCTGGAACCGTGCCAGGCTCCCGCTACACTTTCGGGAAGAGTCAAGCAGTGGGACAACAGCTCCACCTGCGGCGCACGAGGTGGGGTACGTCAACTTGTTTGCACGTGCCGCGCCTCGGGAACGTGGTGGATGTGCTTCTGCGCTCCTTAATTAGCGGTGACGCGATTCCATGTGGTCTGGTGAACTCGAAGTAGGCTCAGAAAAATGTCCCGTATCTAACAAAGGACAAGACTGGCTTTGCAACAATAGACGTTCTTTACGAGTTCAATGTCATGCCCTTTGGTTTATGTAATGCTTCTGCAACATTTGAACTCATGATCGACACAGTTTTACGTGGTCTTAAGTGGAAGACCTGTCTGTGCTCTTCAGATGACATCGTTCTTTTTTTTACAACTTTTCGTCAGCACCTTGAGCATTTGGACGAAGTTTTGACATGCATTTCCAACGCTGGACTCCAACTCAACACAAAGAAATGCCATTTTGCCAGAAAGAACATGAAGGTGTTGTGAAACTGGCGTTCCACCAGATCCCGACAAGGTTGCTGCCGTGCTTTGCTTACCTCGCCCTCAAAATCAAGAACAGTTAAGTTTTTTGGGCCTGGATCCTATTTGCGCCGCTTCATCAGTCATTTTGCTGCCATGGCGTCGCCGCTGCACAAGTTGCTCACGTCGCGCACTGCGCTGCTTTCCCTTGGACAGACGACTGCGAACTTTCCAAGCCCTCAAGCAAGCATTAACCACCGACCCTGTCACTTCGATGACAACGCACCAACTAGTTTGCAAACCGACGCTAGAGGCCATAGGATCGGTGCTGTCCTACAGCGTGATACCACCTCACGAGAGAGAGTTGTTACCTATGCCAGTCGCGCATTAACGGCAGCCGAAAAGAACTACTAGATCATGGAAAAGGAATGTCTCGCAGTAGTGTGGGCGATACAAAAATTTTGACCATATTTTTATGGACGCCACTTCACGGCCATTACCGACCACCACGCCTTATGCTGGTTGTCAGTCAAAAATTTAGCCGGACGCCTTGGTCGCTAGGTGGTCCGCTCTCTCTCGCTGGCCCCTGCCACTACTATCTTCCTGTACGTCTCTCCATTGCTCGCCACTTGATGATGAGACCAAGTCTCCACTCCCGTTATTATCTCTAGTGGTTACTGGCACGTTATCTTCCAATCGCGTCACTCAGCTCGCATCGTGTCAACATTCTGATCCATACTGCAACAGCATTATCCAACACCTGTGCCGAACTACTTCTGGTACCCGCCGTGGTTGCTCAGTGGCTATGGTGTGGGGCTGCTGAGCACGAGGTCGCGGGATCGAATCCCGGCCACGGCGGCTGCATTTCGATGGGGGCGAAATGCGAGAACACCCGTGTGCTTAGATTTAGGTGCACGTTAAAGAACCCCAGGTGGTCAAAATTTCCGGAGTCCTCCACTACGGCGTGCCTCATAATCAGAAAGTGGTTTTGGCACGTAAAACCCCAAATATTATTATTAACTACTTCTGCACCAAATGCCAGATTATGTCGACAACTACGAATATTTAAGCTCGAAAACGATGTGCTACGCCGGTACATTTTCAGCTCCGACGCACACCGCTGGGTGCCTGTTTTTCCACGTTCGCTGCGCACGCAAGTCCTTGAAGCCTTTCCCGATGAGCCATCTGCTGGCCATTTGCGTTTCCACAAAACATACGACCCCGTTAGGAGCCATTTCTTTTGGCCACGCATGTCTACCTTTGTGGCCAAGTACGTCGCTTCTTGCATCCTCTGTCAACTGCGGAAACGACCAACTTCGCCTCCTGCTGGCCTTTTACAGCCTAGACATAGTCGGCCCTCTGCCCATAACGCCGGTAGGTCATCGATTGATCGCGACAGCTGTTGACCATCTCACACGTTACGCAGAGACCGCTCCTCTACGCTCTAGTTCGGCCTCAGACGTTGCCACATTCTTTCTCGATATCATTGTGCTGCGTCATGGTGCACCTCGTGAACTGCTAAGTGACCGCAGCAAGACTTTGATGTCAACAATGATCAAAGAAGTAATCGGAGCTTGTGACACAGTTCATAAGACGACAACCGCTTATCATCCTCAAACAAATGGCTTAACAGAGCGATTTCATCGGACGCTAACTTATATGATATCAGTGTATATCGGGCCAAACCACGACAACTGGGTCAAACTTTTACCTTTTGTGATTTTTTCCTCAAAATACCGTTATCAAACGAACTACAGGGCACTCACCTTTCTACCTAGTTTACGGCCGTTCACCAACATTCACCATTGACGCCGCTTTCTTCTATCGCCGAACTAACACCTCGGCGAGTATACCCGAACAGTTCGTCTCGAGACTTGAGGAATGCCGTCAACATGCTCGCTTCAGCAGAGAAGTCAGCTAGATCGCAAGTAACGTTATGACATCTCTAGTCGCGACGTTTCCTTTCGTCCTGGAGAGGAAGTACTCCTTTGGAGGACCATTCGTACATCCGGATTGTGTGAGAAGTTTGAATCCCGTTTCCTAGGTCCCTACATTATTATTAAACAAAAATTCCCCGTGAACTATCGCGTTACTACCGCAGACGTTTCTTTGGACTATCGTTATGCTGGTTCCCAGATCGTTCACGTTTGGCGCCTCAAACGATTCGCTCGGCGCTTCACTCCTGGCTAAGTCGCGGCCTAGCTGGCCATTTGTGCGCGCGGGGAAATTAGTGTGGGCATTAGTCATACCCTTTATATTCTCACCTGTACATGTACTCATCATCAATGTTTTAGGGCCTGGTGGTGGGGCTCGCACTCAGAAGAATCAAGCAGCGAGTGGCTGACTAAACCTTGTATATATATATATATACGTACAACTCTCGACTTCATCTGCAAAATTTTAAAAATACAGGTTCTTATGTGCCGAAAGTCCACAAATTACGAGGCAAGACAAATTTTGGCAAACTGTGGTTATTTGACCAGTACATAAATCAAAGTGGTTGACCGTATTGCATTTCGCCCCGACCAAAATGTGGGCACCACGGCCGGCACGGAATTCGTGATATGGACGCCGGCACCGCAACGCCACAGCCACTGGGAACCGCGGCAGGCGACGTTATTTGAAGCACGAAGAGGCGGGGCTCATATTTATTATTTAAAGTATTAAAGGAAGCAGGGTGGCTACCATGAAATTGGCACTGCTATTTTCCGTGCGTTGAAGTCACTGCAGACCATGTGCTAATGTAATCTGGAACAGCAAGTGGTGCTGCGGCCGCCCAACCATTGTAGAACCGTAGAGGATGCTGACGCCACTCTCCCGTAATGCAAAGAAAAATATTGGCAATATTGTGCCAGATATCTGCACGCAAACTGTCAGTTCGACATATCAAGTTATCAGGTAACTGTGCTGCTGGCAGGAGCAAATGAACACGGCCTGTGCAACTACAGACCAGGACAAGACGGGACGGCTTTCTATAGCGTATACCTGTACACATGTTACATGTTTAACGGCGCAATCACCCAACAAATTGTGAAGCATAAAAAATTTACTTAACGAGAATCATTGGCCGTCACGAACACCACACTCGCGACCTGCTCCACGCGGCGATTCCAAGCAACGGAAGCAGGTCAATAAGAATGTCAATGTCAAACTCACTGTTACTTGGCAGCCTTTCTCGCTGGCAATAGGCGCCATCGGTAGCGCCCTCCTGTGGAGTTGGTATGCTCTCGCTGTTCACTCACATCTTGCCTTATCACTTGAACGGCCTTCATGCAATGGAATGAAACGCGACGCATAAGAAAGGGCCGAGATTTTTTAAAATCATTATTAGCAATGCGACAGCTGTTCACTGAGCCAAGTAATGGTGAATAACAACTAGTTATGAATTTACGGGAGTACATTCAGTAACGACGCATTAGATACAAGGACACAAAACTGAGCAAGCCCGCGTTCTCTTCTTAATAAACTGTCATCATCAATACTCTGTACTCCCGCAAGCAAGCAGAAATGCAATGGCTCATAGCCCCGTAAGGTTCATCGATACTCTGCGTCGGTTAGTTGAGATGACACTACCACTGTGGTCGTTGTCGGCGATTTCATTGTGGATGTGTCGGTGAAGAAAAAAGGATGGCTTACGTGGCAGATATATCGCTTGCGACGCCACACCGATCCGGCACAAATGATCCCCCAGTGACGTACGCACATCGAGCTGTCGTTTGAGATCGTTGCGTGGAGGCTATTTACCTCACTGTACATACACGATGCATGGGCCTGGGCCGGTTGCGTGACTCGTTGCCTGTCATTACACAAACATCCTTGGTGGGGTATGTATGTCTCATCTGTGTTCTTATCAAGTGTGTGATCCTGATCTCTTTCTCTGCAATTCCCAATGTAAATCATAGTCTCTTTTTTTAATGTAACCACTGCTTTCTATTATGTGCAACTGAGAAAAGAGATTGAAAATTGGAAAAAAGATTGCAACAGAAACAGCTCTGATAGCACTATATTTCCGATCTGCATAAGCTAATTCCGCCTTCCTTAGGTTCTTCGAGAAGCTTAGCGCTATCTCCGGTAAAACGGTTGTGATCAGCGAGTTTATTACGTCTGCATGTACGGCATGCTTGAAAATTAAATACTAAAACTTTTGCGCGTCAATATAGGCGACGTCGTTGAAGATGTTAACGGGCATAGGTAAACCAGAATCAATAGCCGTGCTGTAGCAACCGAAACTAAAACAGAGCTAACCACACGTCGAAAAATCATGGAATCCGAAATTTGCGATCTGACTAGCCGGTTGGGGCGCTGGCGGCAGTAGAGTAACACGGCCGCAGTGCTCTATGGCAATGTCCGCTCCTTATCAATATGCCTCTCTATGCTAGAAGCACTCACAAAAGCGAAGCGAACTGTGCATATGTTCGTTGGAATCCCGCATACAACGTACAGAACGGCGTATGTTTCCATACAAAAGAAGCTCAAAACGAGCATGCGAACGACATAATTGATAATAAGGCACTTCGGCACCTACATGCTATGCAGGTAGCACAAGGGAGCGGTTCTTGGTCAGATAAATCAGGAGACTTTTCGCTGGAGAACATGTATAGGCGCGATAGTGACTGTTTCGGCCACTATCGCGCCTATACACGTAGCGCTTCCCGCATACGCTTCCCGGTAAAGATTACTGTCGCGCAAACTAAAAGAACCCGCCTAGCAACTGCTTTGTTTTGTGACAGTGCTACGGGAAGGCCACGTGTAGTAAGGACTCCTGAAGACCAGCGTGCATGCGAGACGTGGCGAATATTTCGTTTCTCTCTGGTCCACTCCCTGTCGGTCCACGAAGCAGAGGTGCAAGTCGCAGGCCGTTGAAACGTCTTAGGCTAATAATTAGGTTAAGTGCATGAGAATGTCGTCATGTGAATAATTTCAAGCTACATCGCAACGGGTACTCATCTTAGTTGTCGGTTGCAGCTTCGCTGTCCAGCCACCTTCACAAAGTGTATTTTCACTGTTGGTGCTCGCGCTTCGTGTAGCGCTGGTACATTCGCCAGATATTAGCGTCGTGGCATTATCGACGCCATGCGTGTCTTCGTTGGAAATGTGGAACAAAAAATGTCAGAGGTTGCTTAGGGGCCCTCAAAGCACTGCACACGTGTGTGTGCTGCAATACGATGACTGCCACGAATTAGTATGACGGCAATGGCAATAGCAACAAATTTTTTTTTCTGGCTAATAATCTTTCCCGCCCGCTTCGTTACCACTTGGGCGGTGCAGTCTAACACAGTGCTTTAAAGCGCTACATCAGCCTCGAGGAAAGAACGGTAGAAACTGACATGCTCTTGCTTCTATAACCAACTGAGGTACAGTAGCTAAATTGACCCTCATTGTTCATTCCCGCGAGTCCGTGGAGAAATGGAACGAGGTGCGTGTGCACGTGCCCAGGCTCACGTTATGCTATGAGCTCTAGACGTTTGTATAAAAGATTAGTTGGCGCCGGCACGAGAGAAGTATGCGTGCGATCGCGGCCTAATGAACCAGTGAAAAAGCGAATCGTGGCCTTCTGGCTGAGGTGCATCGAATTATTCATTTGAATACGATGGTGCGCGTTTGATTCCTAGCATCGGGCAAATGCTCTTTTTTTTAAGACACCCAGAACAATGAAAGACAAACTCGGCTATGATGAAGTGCCTCGGTATAGAGAAAGAATGCTTCGCAAGAAAATTAAACATGCGGTGGCAAGACATGCGGCCGAAGTGAACTATAGGTGGTGGCCACGAGCCAAGGAGATCAGACGCGGCCGAGCCAGCGGTCAAGGCAGCTAACAAGGCACCACTGAGCACCAACGAGACAGGCACCCGAGATGCAGGGTGGCTCTGAGTGCCACGCCTGCGGGGCGTGTATGGGGTACTTGGCACAACGGTCAGCTACTCCCGATCCACTACCTGGCATGCGAGCCTTGCTGAATCAGCGCAGACCAAACTCAATGTGAGTGTGAGCACACACACACACACTCGGTGCAAGTCACTTGCCATGCCTTTCTGTCCAGCGTCGAATGCGAACAGTGCAGGCGTTGTGCACTCGCACGCCAGCCATTTTCTTTCTTCCGAATGCGTATAAAAATTATATAACTTACTGCCGCGGGTACTGCAGTGTGCGGAACGATTAACAAATTCAAAGAAGGCCCCGACGATTTCAACGCGTGACTCCTTTATTCAGCCGCCCATGAGGTAACGCCCCAGTGATAACGCAAGGCGTCCCTAGCGTTGAAGTATCGTTACCATAGCTAATGCATCCGAAGGCGTCACCAGAGCTCGAGGAGGCGCTTGAGGCGTTGTTGGGCTCTATATTTCACAATCTCTGAGTGGGTTCATTAAATGAAACAGAGCTTCATTGAGCCCGTACGGACCGGATTCAATGAGAATTGTGTTTAGAAAGACGCTACGCGGTTACTTTTGAGCAAGCTTAATCTCAACTAATATCGCTCAGTGACGTTTCGCGCTTCAATAAAAATAGGAGCTGCCTGCGTGAGGGATGCCCACCATAGCGACGATCACCACAGCGAAACTGTTACCGTTTAAGATGTTAGGTGTTAGGACGTTGTAGGCCCGTCACGTCACAGAGAGCCGAGCATAACACCGTCATATTCCAAAAGCGGACAAGTCAAACTTACGGCTCCTCGAGGACTTGCGTCCCGTCCCGTTCGGTACCTCGGTGCAATTTTCAGGGAACTCAAGAACGGGGGCTATTCGCATCGGTCTTGGCCCGGCCGGGCTGATCCGCGTCGTAAAGCGCGAAAATCAAATATCATATTCAGAGGCATTCGCACTCACAATCTGCACATCACTTCATAAAATATACAAAAGATGAAAGCGCCAGTCAACATCTTAGGAGCACTACAATTATTGGTTCCCCAATTGATTGCATATATACATAAACTACAATTTCTGCAAAAATGGTTGTGATGAGTTAATGCCGAGGAAATTTCACATAAGGAATACAAGATTTGGGGGATGGTACGGTGCAGTATACCTACCTATCTTCTTTATGTGATATCAGTTCTCTTATCTCGTTGTCGTCACTGTCGCTGTTCTGCAGTCATGGCAAATGTGAGCGTTGTAACGGAAAAAGTGATCGGAGTTGTTGGTATAAGGACGCTCGAGCGAGCGCTTCGACTAGTAGATATGTATTCGCCAGAGGAGTCAAAAGAAGTCAAGACAAGTCCTCTTGCCGAAACGTTGCTACCCACAACTTTACTTATTCGATCACAGTTCGACTGAGAACATTCGTCTTCCTGCGAAATTCCCTCTTATTTTTTCTAACAAAAATGTGTTCGCAAAACAAACCAAATCGCGTTATCTTTTATTATGAGCCGATTGGTTCCTATATCGCGTGCCACAGCCTTCTATATACAAATGAAGACGGTGATTCACTACAACGCACCACGAAACACAGCCTAACGTTTCGCTCTGTAGTGCATTGCACATACCAGATAGATTCGGGACGCGAAGGCACTGTCATCTTGGAGGAAGGCTTAAGTTTGCGCCAAAAAGTGACTCGAGCAAATCTGTGCAGAGCATCACGTGACCTCTTAATTAAGATGAACAAGAGCGCACCCCACGCCTTGCCTGGTCATGTTTCAGTCGTTAACTCATGTTCACTTGGTCATCAAATTATTATTTTGATAAATCTTAAGGAGGCTCGTTCACACTTTGTAGCATCCATTAGGTTTTATCTGTTTCTAAGAGTCATTTCCAAAAATGCCAAAAGGAGGAGGGCGAATTAAGGCAACCAGCTGTAACGTTAGAGGAGCGAGGGCCGAAATATAAATATGTGCAAATTTGGAAAGCCGCTTCAACTACCTTTACGTATAGACGTGGGCGTGTAAATGCAAGCTTTTAAAGTGGCTGTTCTTGGCGAGCCTCTATGGTAGGTCAAGTGGAAATGAAAAAATTAAAGGGAGTGCCTTTAGTACAGAATGCTTGTAGCTATATCTTGATCGTTATCTATGGGAAGTGGAGTCATATTGAATGATTAGTTGCTAAGCGTGAACAGCATAAGTATCATTCTTATAAAGGGGAGCGCAGAAACGGTGCACGAACGGGAGCCTTGGGCAGGAACGACGCTCTTTCCTGCGTGCTTCCAACCCACGTCTCCCTTTTCCGCACCGCCTAATTCTGCGCTCCTCTTTGCAAAAACCGTGCCAAACCGACAAGCCCAACACCTTACTATTCTGAAGCATAAGTATGCTTGCTTTACGTCGTCGTCTTCATCATCATCAGCATGGTTACGCCCACTGCACGGCAAAGACCTCTCCCATACTTCTCCAACTACCCCGGTCATGTACTAATGGCGGCCATGTTGTCCTTGCAAACTTCTTTATCTCATCGGCCCATCTAACTTTCTGCCGCCCTCTGCTACACTTCCCTTCCCTGGGAATCCGGTCCCTAACCCTTAATGACCATCGGTTATCTTCCCTCATCCTTACATGTCCTGCCCATGCCCATTTCTTTTGCTTGATTTTAACTAAGATGCCAATAACTCGCGTTTGTTCCCTCAATCAATCTGCTCTTTTCTTATCTCGTAACGTTACACCTGTCATTTTTCATTCCATAGCTCGTTGCGTTCTCCTCAATTTAAGTAGAACACTTTTCGTAAGCCTCCGGGTTTCTGCCCCCTACGTGAGTACTGGTAACACACAGCTGTTACACACTTTTCTCTTGAGGGATAATGGCAACCCGCTGTTCATGATCTGAGAATGCCTGCCAAACGCGCCGCAGCCCATCGGTATTCTTCTGATTATTTCAGTCTCATGATCCGGATCCACGGTAATATACCTGTCCTAAGTAGATGTATTCCCTTACCACTTCCTGTGCCTCGCTACCTACTGTAAACTGCTGTTCTCTTTCGAGACTGTTAAACATTACTTTACTGCAGATAATTTTTAGACCCACCCGTCTGCTTTGCCTCTCCAGATCAGTGAGCCTGCATTGCAATTGGTTCCCTGAGTTACTAAGCAAGCCAATATCATCAGCGAGTCGCAAGTTACTAAGGTATTCTCCATTAACTCTTATCCCCATTTCTTCCCAATCAATCCAGGTCTCTGAATACCTCCTGTAAAGACGCTGTGAATAGCATTGTGTGACGCCTTTCTTTCTTTGGGATTTTGTTGCTTTCTTTATGGAGGACTACGGTGACTGTGGAGCCGCTTATAGATATCTTTTAGTATTTTTACATACGGCTGGTCTACACCCTGATTCCGCAATGCCTCCATGACTACTGAGGTTTCGACTGAATCAAACACTTTCTCGTAATCAATGAAAGCTATATATAAGGGTTGGTTATATTCCGCGGATTTCTCTTATCACCTGAAAATGGTGTGAATATGGTCTATTGTTGAGTAACCTTTACGGAATCCTGCGTGGTCCTTTGGTTGACACAAGTCTAAGCTGTTCCTGATTCTATTTGCAATTACCTTAGTAAATACTGTGTAGGCAACGGACAGTAAGCTGATCGGTCCATAATTTTTCGAGTCCTTGGCGTACCCTTTCTTATGGATTAGGATTATGTTAGCGTTCTTCCAAGATTCCGGTACGCTCGAAGTCATGAGGCATTGCCTATACAGGGTGGCCAAATTTTCTAGGACAATCTGCCGATCATCCTTCAACAAATCTGCTGTTACCTGATCCTCCACAACTGCCTTCCCCCTTTACATAGCTCCTAAGGCTTTCTCTACTTCTTCCGGCGTGTTACTTGTGGGATTTCAAATTCCTATAGACTATTCTTTTTTCCATTCTCCCCATGGGTGCCACTGGTACTGTATAAATCTCTATAGAACTCCTCAGCCAGTCGAACTATCTCATCCATATTAGTAATGATATTGCCGGCTGGTTCTTGCCTATTCTTAAGTTTCTTCCTCACTGCTTTTATGCTTCTTCCGTTCCTGAGAGCATGTTCAATTCTATCCATGGTATACTTCCTTATGTCAGCTGTTTTACGCTTGTTGATTAACTTCGAAAATTCTGCCAGTTCTATTCTAGCTGTAAGGTTAGAGGCTTTCATATATTGGCGTTTCTTGATCAGATCTTTCGTCTCCTGTGATAGCTTACTGGTATCCTGTCTAGCGCAGTTACCGCCGACTTCTATTGCACACTCCGTAATGATGCCCATAAGATTGTCGTTCATACCTTCAACAATAAGGTCCTCTTCCTGAGTTAAAGCCGAATTCCTGTTCTGTAGCTTGATCAGCAATTCATCTGTTTTCCCTTTTACCGCTAACTCATTGATCGGCTTCTTATGTACCAGTTTCTTCCGTTCCCTTCTCAAGTCTAGGCTAATTCGAGTTCTTACCATCCTATGGTCACTGCAGCGCACCTTGCCGAGCACATCCCCATTTTGTATGATGCCAGGATTAACGCAGAGTATAAAGTCTATTTCATTTCTAGTCTTGCCATTCGGGCTCCTCCGTGTCCATTTTCGGCTATCCCGCTTCCGGAAGAAGGTATTCATCATCCGTGTATTATTCAGGTGTGCGAACTCTACTATTGCTGTCCCCTGCTATTTCTAGAGCCTATTTCATTTTCCTCCCACTGACTTGTCTCTAGCCTGCTTCTTGCCTACCCTGGCATTGAAGTCGCCCATCAGTATAGTGTATGTTGTTTTGAGTTTACCCATCGCCGATTCCACGTCTTCATAGAAGGTTTCAACTTCCTGGTCATCATGACTGGATGTAGGGGCTTAGACCTGTACGATCTTCAATTTGTACCTCTTATTAAGTTCCACAAGACCTGCCACCCTCTCGTTAATGCTATGGAATTCCTGTATGTAACCAGCTATATCCTTATTAATCAGGAATCAGACTGCTATTTCTCGTCTTTCCGCTAAGCCCCAGTAGCACTGGACGTCCCCGTTTTTTAGGACTGTATATGCTTCTTTCGTACTCTTAACTTCACTGAGCCCTATTATATCCCATTTACTGTCCTCTAATTCCTCCAATATCACTGCTACACTCGCCTCGCTAGATGACGCTCTCGTGTTAAACGTTGCCAGGTTCAGATTCCAATGGCAGCCTGTCCTTTGCGTCAAGCGCGGTGCCAATTTTTATCTCTCGTTCATAAAAAAATTACATTTGGCATAATGATTTCTGAGTGATGGTCTGACAAAACTTTACCCATGCACTAATCATCAACTGTAGATATGAGTGCTGCCTGGTCCACAAGCTTCTCGATAGATATCGAGGCCCGCAGTGACTACCATATTGCTGTCCACGTGGCATTTTTTCTCGATTGGAACGATTCAGAGAGCAGACGTGCGCAACAGCGAACACACCCTTAACTTTGTTGCCTCTATGTTGCCGCAAAGTGCCGAAGATGCGAATGAAATTGCATAGGATAGTTGAGATAATAGTGAACTTTCCAAAGGATGATTGTACCGCGCCGTCGGAGAAGCCTGAAGAAAGATTGACGCTGCATAAACAGTTGCTTCACCCCGCCCCGCCCCACCACCCACCCGGTGGTGCAGTTTAGTAACTTCGCTCAAGGGCTCATCATAAAAGCCTGGCTGTGCTGCTTTTCGGCATTTCAACTTAACATTTCTGGGTAAACTTGGCTTCACATGAAACTACCGACTTTCAACTTTTGGCAATCCGGAAAACGGCCTTAAAGTCTTCGGGCAACGAATTTCAATATTGGCACTAAAATTGAACTATTCATTTCGTGTAAGCAGAGTTCATGTTCCTTGAGTTCCTCCAATCCTTAAATTAATTGTCCGACAACTAAAGCGAATCGCTCTTAAATAAGTGCTGCTCTGAAAAAAAAGCAACTCGAAAGGCACATTTTAATTAGCTGCATCACCTTGCTTATTTCCTCTCGAACATTCTCGATGGCATTCTCTTAAAGAACCTCTAGTGTTGCAAACTTACTTTGCTTCTTTAAGCTAATGTTTTGAGCACCCCGTCACACCCAGTGAGTCAGGCAGTGCAAACACTACACTACCAAAGCAGACAGTGTCAAGAGCATGGCTACGTACCATGTGACCATTCCCTCGGTTCCACGGCATGGGCGCTACTCTCACCATCTTCCTGTGGTTTCCAACACAAAGGCTGCTCGCTGGCGTGTTGCCCGAGGTTTCCGGCCACCTTCGTCACAACGATGCGAGAGTGGAGAGAAAAGAAAATAGTGAAATGCATTTGACGGGTCTTGCCGAGTCATTCGTAATAAGCGTGTTTATTATGTAAACGTGACATCATCATCATCATCATCGTCATCATCATCAGCCTGGTTACGCCCACTGCAGGGCAAAGGCCTCTCCCATACTTCAACAACTCCGGTCATGTACTAATTGTGGCCATGTCATGCCTGCAAACTTCTTAATCTCATCCGCCCACCTAACTTTCTGCCGCCCCCTGCTACGCTTCCCTTCCCTTGGGATCCAGTCCGTAACCCTTAATGACCATCGGTTATCTTCCCTCCTCATTACATGTCCTGCCCATGCCCATTTCTTTTTCTTGATTTCAACTAAGATATCATTAACTCGCGTTTGTTCCCTCACCCAATCTGCTCTTTTCTTATCTCGTAACGTTACACCTGTCATTTTTCAGTCCATAGCTCGTTGCGTTCTCCTCAATTTAAGTAGAACACTTTTCGTAAGCCTCCAGGTTTCTGCCCTCTACGTGAGTACTGGTAACACACAGCTGTTACACACTTTTCTCTTGAGGGATAATGGCAACCCGCTGTTCATGATCTGAGAATGCCTGCCAAACGCGCCCCAGCCCATCGGTATTCTTCTGATTATTTCAGTCTCATGATCCGGATCCACGGTCATATACCTGTCCTAAGTAGATGTATTCCCTTACCACTTCCAGTGCCTCGCTGCCTATTGTAAATTGCTGTTCTCTTCCGAGACTGTTAAGCATTACTTTAGTTTTCTGCAGATTAATTTTTAGACCCACCCTTCTGCTTTGCCTCTCCAGATCAGTGAGCCTGCATTGCAATTGGTCCCCTGAGTTACTAAGCAAGCCAATATCATCAGCGAATCGCAAGTTACTAAGGTATTCTCCATTAACTTTTATCCCCAATTCTTCCCAATCCAGGTCTCTGAATACCTCCTGTAAACACGCTGTGAATAGCATTGGAGATATCGTATCTCCCTGCCTGACGCCTTTCTTTATTGGGATTTTGTTGCTTGCTTTATGGAGGACTACGGTGGCTGTGGAGCCGCTATATATATCTTTCAGTATTTTTACATACGGCTCGTCTACACCCTGATTCCGTAATGCCTCTATGACTGCTGAGGTTTCGACAGAATCAAACGCTTTCTCGTAGTCAATGAAAGCTATATAAAGTCAACGTGACAGCTAGTGGATAAATTCATAGCACGTGTAGATTCGGTTCAATCAGATACATGCGATAATTACTAGAGGGAACTGTGGCTCCTATGTCTACGGGAGCTGCAAGCGGGTAGGTTCAGCCAGTATAAGACAAATGATTAGTATATAGATTTGCCTAAATGTCGTCCTTCCGGATTCAAACGGCTTCGTGTCATTTTCAATAAGGTACTGCATTACAAATAATGAACTAGTATCAAAATTGTGCGACTGCAGTATTTAAACGTGGGACCTCTAGCACAGATGCGGGATATCGAAACCATTATGCCACGGACGCATACACCGATAAACGGCGTACAACACGCTTGCGAATTTCGCGCGGGCAAGCCAGCGCTTCGAAACATTTGGCCACGTCGACGGGCTGAAGCGGTGCAAATAGTACCATATTATGCGTGTTCGCACGCAGAGTCCTCTGTATTTAGAAAGATATATATTGTTTGAAATTTCAGGACGGGACATAACGCGCAATAAACAAAGCCTCACGAACATCTGAATCCACAAGCTCAGTTCAAATCCACGTACTACCCATCCCATGGTGGCTGAACGATCGCAGCGACAGGGTTCGCTCTAGTAATTAGCTTAAGAAACTCAATGGTTCAGCTAAACGGCAATTTCCTAACAAGTAAACTGTTTCAACGCTAAAATAAGCTATAACGTCCGCATTCATTATTCCCTGAAAACACCAAGCACATTCCATGTTTTTTTTTACACCTATAGAAATAGATGAGAACTAAAGATTCTACAATTCCCAAATACTAGAGTGCACCCCCGGACGCTATAATTTAGAAGTGCACCACAATATTTTCCTGTCCGTGAATAAAAGAAACCTAAGAGTACGTATGTATAGGAGGCCACAACACGGCTAAAAGCCAGGGGAACCAACTTTAGGCAAATATATGTATTTGCTGCATGAGAGAGACGGGAGGGGAGGTCGTTTCACATAACAGTGACCTGATGACCGCAGCTGAACTGTCCAGTGCATGGTTGATGCCTGACATTTGGTCAGCAGTGTGGGCAAGAAGACACGGATTCATAAAGGTATAGCGTTCAAGGCCGAGATCGGCCCCTCGCCCCTGAGCATTGTGATGGCGCGCTTTTGTTCTGAACAGATAGGAAAGGAAATCGTGCCCGGAGGTGATACGTGCGCTTGCATAAGCTGCTTTGCGAACGGTCTGCGAGATCAGTACAAACGCATAAAGCAACAATTCTCTTGCGCCTGCTATGTTGCGGGAGCAAATCCTACTGCCTCACGTACAAAAGGCGCGGACGTTGAATTTATCTCGAGAGGGAAGGAATTCCAGGCACAATTGAACAGCGACTCCCCTGCCATCCATTTGTGTGCCGGAGCGTGCGGAACCATATGTCTGGTACGGTCAAACACTGTTTCAAAGCCGACAACACAGCCGTGTTCCTGAATTGCTGGCATCGCAAACTATGCAAAAATGGTGGTAGCTATCACTGGAAGCGGTGTAATGCATGGCCTTTGAGATAGGTTTTTGTTGCTCGAGGGAGAAGTTTTCGGCACTATAATTCCTTTCGTTCCACTCAGCGTTCTCTATCGTAGTGACTGCACTCACACTTTTGTCACCTTCCTATGGGATGCCTGTGATTTAACATGGAATACGCAATTCAAGGTAGAAAATCTTTTTGTCATGGCCCCTTCAAAACTGAGATAACTAGCTGTAACGAAAAATGTGGGACGCACTATGTCGGGCCCGGCGAAGCCAAGCAGTGGAAAAGCTATGGTGGCTAATTCGAAGGAAACCACCATGAAGATCACGGTTACTTTACCTTACACCTGGCCCTGTTTCCGGCAATGACACTTGGCTGGCGCTTCTAGCGTCTCCGCTGCTCGCTCACGTGTTGCCGAACTTCCAGAGGGCACATGTCTGTCGAGCCAAGAGCAATAAAAACGCAATAAAAAATACGATATAGCTGTTTACAAAACGCAACGAAATCAGCCCCATGGGGAGCTTAGGTAACACTACGGCTTCACGGCGCATTAATTTGCCTTAATACACCAAACACATCATGTATGCGGCCATTTATTCTTTTCTTTCAGTAACTATAAAGATTACAATGGAATCGTCTTTCTCACGTGGCAATGCAACCGACGTGGTCCTCTAACGTCAGAGGCAGTAATTAATCCGTTCTGAGGGTACTTTCTGACACGACAAAGAGAGAGAGAGAGAACAACTTTAGTGAATTCTGCGAATCTTCAACTGTCGAATAACCCCAACCCCTTGTTGATCCTGTGCGCTTCGGGTGATGAAACTAGGCCATTAAATAATCAGTAAGCATTGACACAGTGTGCAATGTCAGCGGGACATTTCACATAGCATTCAATCCTTCTCAATGTACCATAAGGTTTACGCTCGATCATGAATTGATTCTACAATTTTGCCGTCCTTGATAATCACCTGTGACGTTTCCGAAGAATAAACCCCATAATTATTGTTTCTGAAATGCTGGCTGTGGGAACAAACTATAATGTGCATACGCAATGATGTGATATTTTACTACGCCACGTTCATTACAGTTCGACTATTACAGAAATGCTTTATTTCTATAGTATTTCAATGATACTGAACACAGCTTTACCTTACTAAACTAACATGCCATTCATTTAGAGTAAGAAAGGGTGATAGTGATGGGGAAAAAAGAAGAGTATACGTCAGACGCATACAAAAATTGATGGAGAAAAAATACAAAAATCCAGGCAGTTCACCGACACGGTTTTAGGGGACACAGCAACAGCATGGCTCTCGTACCAGAACATCGAAGAAGTTTCAGGGTGGCCAAGATAAGCCTACTGTTATCGGCAGGCGTGACTTTAAACTAACCTGTGCAAGGCCAGTCTTCGGGATCCGCGCGTGGCTTTCGACACAATCACTGTTCGCTTCGGTTTCAACCGGACCGCGTCTACCATCTGCGATGGCATTCACCCTCGCGGAAGGTAGACGGAAGGCTGTGGTCTTCAGGCGCCCGTTGCTGCGGGGCCTGCCTGCTGTTCGCTCCCGAGCTGCCCGGTCTCGCAGATCCACTTCGACTGGCTTTTCTGCAAAGTACGACATGCGAATAACATGTAATTACTATTACTTAAACACTAAGACATATTTTATCATCAAAGACACAGCTGCTCACTGATTGTTAAGACTCAGAAAACACCAATGAACCGAGTTGTTTAGATGCATAAATTGCAGTTTGCGCGATGAACCACACACACCTAAAAATGACAATAGCAGACTTAATTAGGCATTTAGGTATTTGCGCCATGTGAAATTTATAAACTGTCAATCCTGTTCAGTAGCTTTCAGCCATCCTCTCAGTGGTGAAAAATCAGCCCAATAGGACGATCGTAACTCCGTTGTGGCATCGAATGCTGCATGCGGCCACATATGGCCCGGTTCCTATATCCAACGAACACTATCCCTGCGCAAACGTTTCATAGGCGGCATTAGCTTCGTAATCGTATTAACGCTTTTTTTTCGCAAAAAGCCCCGCATTATAATGACGCCTACAGCATTCGCAATATCTACTTGCTATGTGTTTTCATCAATGCTATGGTTTCTCCGAGTAGACCGTTCCGTATTTTATCTATGTGCATATGCAATATGCTAGAGAACTCGATTTCCCGAGCGGTTGTTACTCGTTTCCAAATTAAAGAAGTACCCTGTGTCGCAGAATGCGACTGAACGCAGCAAATGTTCGAAAGCACAACCGCTGAAACTCCCTCTGTGATAGCTAAAACGAACGGGACGAAACACTTACGCTGCTATTGCGGAATTGTAAGTACGACTGCGGAACCGTCCTGACAGTGGTTCTGGCACACGGGCAAAAATTGGTTCGAAAGAAATCTTAGTGAATCAGTTCTGCGACCCAGTACTGCGTCATTCCAGCACTGCAATCTTGCCACACGATATGTGCTACAGAAGACTATATAAGAGTGTGCAATCACCGGGCGGAAATACGACCCGCTGAACCACATTGACCTGCCTATAGTGTAATCCTGAAGGAGGCTGATTTCGTCACTCACTTCTCAATGTACGCCCTTCAAAGCCATTCCCAGTACCACGGCAGCTGCCACCGTATATGAATCTAGTCAAGGCTGCTGGTTGTTCATGTATTTTATTTTGTTTTAAACTCTGCACACCAAAGGGATTTCAACACGCATTTTGAGTTCCTACGTTACCGTGGGGTTTCATTCGCCTTCCCCGCCGACATGGTGACACAGACAGTACTCCCACTTATCCGAGTTTAATGTGAGCAAGCTTCTCACAGCTCGTCCTAGGCTTGTGTTGTTAAGGGGCACTAATATTTCCGTAGGTGTTTAACCGTGGCGGGGTTTCCGTGATTCTCTTCAGTCGCGTACTACACTGCACGTGTCAGACTGGTATATTCGAGCATGCTCGAGTTAGCGCAGGACCAGCTTCGCGCGTGCGATGAACTCACTAATCACCGGTGTGTACAAGTAAGCTTGAACGCAACCATACCGATAATCTTTCGCCAAGTGCACATTATGGCTTAGTCGCATGCAAAGATTTTTGGGTTAGCTTAATTGTGAAGCTTCTCCTAATTTCCGTAAGTGCACTATACAGCCGTCATAACGTTTCCGAGTCCCACGGGCGAACTCAAAGTCGAATCCAAGTTAATAGTTGGTGGAAATGGGGGCACATTACGAGTGGGATAATACCATTTTCATTAACAGCCATATGTAACAGCCATATGTTTTCACTTAATTCTCACGCAATATGCAAAGCTCTGTTCCCCGCAAGCACTCGTTTATATTTTGTAGAAATAGTAGGAAGGCTTATTCCTAGTGTGTGTTAATTACGCTCTTGGCAGTAAATTGTAAAATGTCGGCGCTTCAAAGCGTTACATATTTGGTTTACGACCCGCATACAGTGCCTGACAACTGTGAAAGGAAAAAGAAAGTGCTACCCGCTTCCCGATTGGTTGACACGAAAGGAATGCTGATGCGGATGCTAAGTATTTTTCTTCTGTGTGTCTGAATTATTGCACACCCGCCATGGTTGCTTAGTGGCTCTGGTGTCGGGTTGCTAACGCGAGGTCGCAAGATCGAATCCTAGCCACGAGCCGCATTTAGATCGGGGCGAAATGCGAAAACATCCGTGTACATAGATTTAGGTGCACGTTAAAGAACCCCAGGTGGTCGAATTCCGGAGTCCCACACTATGGCGTGCCTCATCATAATCAGATCATGGTTTTTTAACTATTTACGGCATTGCCAGTAAATTATTTCACAGCTAGAAAGTGGAACTCAAGTGTTGCACACATGTTTTCTCAGTGTCCTTGAGAATTGAGTATAGAAAGACGCTACACGGTTACTGTCATGTAAGCTTGATCCCAACTTGTATTGCTCAGTGACGTTTCGTGCTCGGAAAGTTCAATACTAAACGGCTTCAATGGGAATAGGAGCGCCTGTGTAATAAATGCTCTCAAGTTTGAGGGATGCCACAGGCAAGCTATAACGCAGTGCAGCACGTTATCGGCCTATCACGTGACGCAGAACCGAGCCTAACAGTCATATTCTTAAAACGGACAAGTCAAACTCACGGCTCCTCGAGGGCTTGTGTCCTGTCCCGTTCTGTATCTAAACCTGGGTGCTGCACCGGCTCGATTTCATGGAACTGACCGGCGCTGTTCGCATCGATCTTGCCAAGGCCGGGCTGTTCCGCTTCTTAAAGCGTGAAAATCGAATATCATATTCAGAAACTTTCCAACTCATAGTCTGCATATCGCTTCAAGTATACGCAAGAGGAAAACACCAGTCAAAATCTGAGCCTTTAGATGGACTCCAATTATGATGTCCCAATGCACTGCGTCTACCTTCAAACTACAATGTTTGCAAAATGGTACGTTATTGCCGCAGGAATTCCAGATTAGAAATACCAGGCTCGGAGGTCGGTACAATGCAATTTACATATATTCGTCATAACGCGATAGCATTAAGGAATCCGTGTTGCAGAAAATCCAGCGTTGGCGTTCGGCCTTCCATCGAGGACCGCACTGCCAGCCAAAAATCATTTCGAACCATGCATACCCAACCCAGCAGGCACTCCGTGCGTCCGTTAGTCGTTAAGTACGACTTATACACAACCTGCAGAAATGATAGCGTCGCACTGTTTAATTTTAATATACGAGAAAACATAGTTATGTAACGCGGAAAACTCAGACTCACTTTCTAGTGTTTCTGCCATTCATACAGCGGCGCGCACGGTTTCTTCCAACAACATCCAAATGGCACTCGCATCTGCGCATACTCGGCCCACTCAAGAGGCCGCGTTTCTACCAGAGAGCTCGCCTTCGTGCATTCGCCGACAGCATTTGCCGGTAAGCATTACGGTTTCATATGATAACGTTGCCGGGAAGCGTGAGAAAGTCAGGGATCGCTGAATGCTCTCGCGTTCCGCTCTTACAGACGATACTTAAATGCAGTTACGGCGGCATAACTCGGTAAGTAGTTATTCTGCAGTCATTGCAATTGCGAGCGTCGTTAAGAACAAAGTAATGATGCGAGAGTCAGCGTTTCGACTAGCAAATTTGTCTTTGCCATGATAACTCAAAAGAAGCCAATTCTTGTCCAAACATTGCTCCCATGGATATTAATTATTTGACGACACTTCGGCTGAAAACAGTCATCTTCTTGTGAACTTAAGTTCCGTAAAAGATGCTTATCAAATAAACAAATTTGCATTTATTTATATGAGCGTATTCGTTCCTAAATACAGTGCTACAGCCTATACGGCTCTTTCTGTTTGTGTTGACAGCGCTGTCCTCGCTGTCCATGTTCGCGGCGTCTCTTCTTTGCATGTGTAGCAAAAAAAAAAATTTGGAGGACGTTTAAGCTTCGCCTTTAAGAGTGGAAAGCCATGGCATTCAAAGGTCCCTGACTGCTTCTACGCTTCCCGGCAACTGCAGCTCATGTGACCGCAATGCTTATCAGGTTAAAACAGCGGCGAACGCTATGCACGAACGCTATGTGACTTTCTCGTATAAAAGCAGCCTCTTGCGCGCGGCGTGAATGCGCGGAAGTGAGCCCCATCTAGATAGTGTCACAAGAAACCGGCATGTCGCTCTATGAATGGAAGAAACGCTGGAAAAGCAGTTTGTTTCCGCGCAACAGAATTATGTTTCGACCTATATAAGATTACAATCCGACGCTCTCGTGTCTGTACGGTTGTGTGTTAAGTCTTACTTTACACTTTCTCTGACATTTCTTTTTTTCGAGAAATTCAATTCATCCAGTAACTCGTGGCACTACACGGAGTGTGGTGCAAGGTATTCGTGGTTCCGAATGATTCTTTGCTCCCAAGACGGTCGTCGCCAGACGCCGTGGCCGGATTTTCTGCGACACCGGGCCCGTAAACCTATCGCGTTAATATGAACTTTCCTGTGGCACACCAGGCGTCGCATCGTCGGGATCAATGTGGCGACCGCGACCACGTTCGCGCCCTTTTCCTCTTTGCTTCGACGCCACAGGGCTCGCTGTCCGTCTTCGAGGCATGCACAGGCTTGCGCGTAACCCACGTTCAATATAAGTGGGACGTCACCGACATTTATTAATCACAGTTCGAAAAGCGTTTACATGCGCTATTCGTCGTCGCCCCAATTCAATATGGCTGACCAATGAGACCACCGTCGCGTGCGCAATAACTTGTCAGCCGCCTAAGAGAAACCTGAGACGTCCGGCCAGCATCGTCGCTTGCTGTGCCGTTGAAGCTGGCCTGCTGTGCCGCGCGTTCCGAGCAAGCGCTGCAGTATAACACTCGCCACAACCCGTCCCCAGATTCACGTTACCACGTGACCAGCCGCAGGCATGGCCTGTGATTGCAAGCGCTGCCTCAAGGCGGCTGTTTACAATACGCCGCCGTGAGAGGCGCCGCCTACCGGCAGCACAGTGTAGGAAAATAGCTAGGAAGCTTTCCAGAAAGTATGGGACCAGCATGGTGAGCCACACGGTAAAAAAGAACGTCAAGCGGAGAGTTAGAGAGGCTGAGATAATCTCATGGGTAGTGGCAATGGAAAAGAAACCCGCTATGAGTAACTACAAATAGGAGGTAAAAAACGAAATCAGGAAGGAAACAATTTGTGTTAACTCAAAAGGAGGCTGATTACTTTTCGAAGCGAGAACAGAACTCCTTAGAAAACTCATTTATAAAACGAGATACAACAAGGAAATAGAAGCATGTGCTTGCTTTGTTTGCTTGCCATTGTTAATTTAGTTTTATAAGCGTATGATTATAAGTTTATACGGCCAACAAAACTACTACCCTTACTTCGTATACATATGTAAGAGTTTGCTATAGCAATCGGTGCTTCGCCTTTTCGGCGAAACTGGGACTTTTTGTATTGAAACACCTCGTCTTTACCTGCCGATGTCTCGAGAATTGCGGAACAACGAAATTAGATCAAATAGTCGTTTTGTGAGCAACATGTCACGAAACTGCGTGGAACGCTCTAGGTATGTCGATTCCTACACGGCGGCCAACTACTGGAGGCGCGACCCCAAGCATGATTATGATAAAGTCGCTGCTTATTTGAGCTGGCAATGACGTCAGTCTGTGGTGTCGTCCTGCAGCGTCGAAGAACTCGCTGCTCGCGCCCGTGGTGCCCGATCCTCCATACGGCTTTTGTGCTATATAGTGAAACACGAGGAACTGTTCAAGGTTAGAGCATTTACTACCAGGCTGATAACTGTCCATTGAACATTACTATAGGAACGAACACACAGATATGACCACTATGTCATTACGTGCGAGCACACGCTCCCACGTTAGTTTGTTAGGAGCTAAGCGTGCAGACACGGACACAAGAGGAGGGAAACCTACAATGTGGGCTTTTGTGTTCACCGTGTCCGTCTTGTATACGTGTCTGCGCACCAAACATTTAAAGCAAAGCTTTCTTTTGCGAACCATCCACAGACGTTGTTGAATGTGGATGCCGCGTACTGCTGGAGCTGCTCCTCGCGCGTTACCGCCGAATAGCTCACACTCGGATGGACGGATGGATGCTATGGAAGTTCCCGTCGACACGGGGAGGTGGGTTGCGCCCCCTCTTACTAATTTCTATAGCGGAGATGTTCACTTTCCACCCGCTATCGCTGAACCTAAAGTTTTCCAGAGTGCAGAGGAGCCTAAACCGACCGCTGGATGGACATCTTCCCATTCCAGCGAAACATGTTCCATCATTTTAGCTGTTTTAGCGCGCGCATTCTTCGTGCTCGTACCTCGCTTTATCACTACATGTTCTAAGGCATCCTAATCTCTCTTCGAAACGTGAAGGTCTATCATAAGTTGTTTCTTCGCCGATTCTGCTTTTACCTCTTAGGTAGTTACCTGCAGCTCGTTATTTTTTTTTTCATTACCGCCACCGAGGAGATTCATTCTTCCTTGTCGCCAACTTTTTGGTATTCGCCAAAGGTAGCGCGGAAAGCACGATGGTAGCAACAAACAAAGTGTCGAGGTAAAGTCGAGATAAGAGGAAGCGCTCCCTATGCACGCCACTTGCTTGTTTTACACTCACGCGGCAGTGCCGCTTATTCTTATCAGCGCAATATCACAATATCTCAGTGACGTGCTTGTGCCAGCATCTATCTCCGCACTCGGTGCAAGCCAGTTACCCCGCCTTTCTGGACGCGGCACGGGCGGGTCTCCTAGTTCGGTCATTATCTCTTCATGTCTACCGTTCCCTCGCGGTACAACGCACAATGTCAAAGATTGCAAATTATGTTGCTAAACGTTTATGCACCACCATTGAGTGCGCAACAAAAATACGTAATAAAACTTTTCTATGACTTGCTTCCACAGGTAATGCACTGGGTGGAACGATACACAAATGGCAGAAGACACCGACGTTTCGAACGCGTGACTTTTTCACCACCCGTGAGGTAACGTCCCAGTAATGATGACCCAAGAGTGAGTCTAGACGAGCCAATTAAATTAGTGGCGTGCCGAGGGTTTAATTTTATGTCTGGATACATCAGCTCACTCATATCAGGGCGTCGCCACACTTCACGGTCATCCCGAACCTTGACAAACTCGCGCCTTGCTGTATAGCACCTTTGTATTGCAATACACAGTGACAGCAGTACTCACTCATGTACTGCAACATCGAGGAATTCTACGCACCAGTCAGTTCCTACATAGATACTCACGACAAACGTACCCTTCTTGGCTGGCTGCTCACCCCCTTGGGACCTGGAGTCTTCGGTACCCAACTGTAGGCTTTGGGCGGCGTCGCTGTTTGCTTGGGGTAGGCGCCCATTTTCCATAATGATGCTCGCTCGAAGCCTGCAGATCAACAGTAAATGGTGCACTTTCACGAAACTCTCGGAACCAAAAAGGAAAAAAAGATTGTTTGCACCCCGTTCAATTCAAGCATGAAGCAGGCGCCCCAGTATCCCATTTGCTATGGCATGTCCCTTCTCGGCTTTGGGTGGCGGGTGATGTCTCGGCCGCAACGCCAGCATTTCGATGAGAGCAAAATGCAAAAAAAAAGCGCTCGCGTGTCGTAGGTTTGATGCAAGCTAACAAATTCCAGGTGTTCAACATAATCGCCAGCACCCTACTCGCACCCCCTCTCCAATACGGCGTGCCTCCTAATCTGATTGTGGTTTTCGCATACCTGAGCTTTAAACCTGAGGCAAGATTTTTCAGCCACTTCGTTAGAATTCCGGACACTTCCAGACACCCCCACCCTCTCCGCAATAACCGTCTTCTCTGTGATGCACAGAGCGGTGTCCTTGCCTTCTACACTATGGCGCCTCTGATCTTCCGTAATGCATGTAAAGACGCTATACCACTGTCTCCAGAGCCTGCGTAGCAAGCAAAATCAAGCGCACATGCCAAGTACCGAATCTGTGCTCCAGCGCTTTAGCTACGGCGTCGACCTGCCATCTGCGGATTGCCGCCGGGCTTTGAGATGAGACCACCGGGGTTTGCTTTTCTCCCCATTTTTCCTTTCTTTCTCGAGGTTGAGACCTGTGGATTGGATAGTGACCTAACGACGGGAGCACGGCAGCATGGCGACGATAAATGGGCGGAGAGAGACGAAAAGAAACAAATTTCGAGCTTTTATGCTTCTGTCGCCATCGACGTAAAATAAAATGGATTGTTTCAAAATGATGCCGAGCATTGGACAGGGTGCTTGGCGGCATCGACAGTACAGCCACCACAGGCGCCGGCTGAACCTATGGCTTAGGTCAAATCTACGTTATACGGGCGGAGTGCATATATATTTGTACAGACAATATATACCTGTTTTGCGAGCGGTACTTACCTTGGTGCTTATTTAACAAACACTGTACTTTCATCCGAGTCCGTAGCACTTAAGGTGCACTTATCTTACTAGGTGAATTGATTTTACTTGTCAACACTAATGCGTTGAAATACCTTACATCATGCGCCTATTTAGAGAAAAAGTTCAATATATCCTGCCCTTCCACAAGTTTCTCCCTTTAAAAGTACCCGAGAGTGCACTACTATGCATATACAGGTATATTAGTCGCAATCTCTTGTTTTGATGTGACCAACAGTATCAGTAAGCCAATCTCGCACAATAAAGGTCACCGCATCATAAGGTGGTTCGGTGCAGACATACGAGTCACCATGAAGTTTGTCAATGTACCCTGCGCAACTTGGAATTGAACACGGTATAACATTCAACTAGCCGAAATTGTGCAGTGTACATTCACAAACATCATGGTCACTCGTACATCTGCGCCGAACAGCCTCATAATGCGGCGACATTTGTGGTCCGACACAAGTATCTGAATATCTGTAGCGAGTTCGGCCCAGAACAGCATTCATTTGGGCTAGATGGTGCATGCTTCAATAAGGAAGGAACAGCGCCAACTCTCGGGACCTTCTTAATTGGCACTGTTCCTTCATAATTGGAGTTAGGTCGCGGGAGCGTTTTTTTCCTGTTGACGGTCGCTTAATATTTCAAACAAAAATGACTTTGTATGAGCTCGGTCGGTCAAGACCACATCTGATTACGAGGCAAGACAAATTTTGGCAACTGTGGCTATTGGCCCCGCACATAAATCGAAGCGGTTGACCGTTTTGCATTTCGCCCCCCAACCCATAACGTGGGCACCACCCCCGGCACCGAATCTGTGACATCAGCAGCGCAATGCCAAGGCCACTGGGAACCGCGGCAGGCGACGTGATTTGAAGCACGAATAGACGGGGCAGATATTTGTTATATAAAGTTTTGGAAGGAAGCAGGGCGGCTACCATGAAATCAGCACTGCTACTTTCAGTGCGTTGAATTCACGGCAGACCATGTCCTAATGTAATCTGGAACATCAATTCGTGGTGAGCCCCCCCCCCCCCCCGCTCGCAACCGTTCGAGAACCACACAGGATGCTTACGCCACTCTCCCGTAATGCAAAGAAAAAGATTGGCGTTATTGTGCCAGATATCTGCACACAAACTGTCAGTAGCTGACATTATCCTGTTATCTGGTAACTGTGCTGCTGACCGGTGCAAATGAACACGGGCTGTGCAAATAGAGACCAGGACAAGAGGGGACGGCTTTCTATAGCGTATACCTGTACATATGTTAATTGCTTAACTGCGCAGTCACTCAGCAAATTGCGAAGCATAACAAATTTGTCGAACGAGAATCATTCGCCGTCACGAACGCCACGCTCATCGACATGCTACACCCGGCGATTCGAAGCAACGGAAGCAAGTCAGTAAGAATGTCAATGTCAAACTCACTGTTACTTGACAGCATTTTTCGCTGGCATTAGACGCCGTCGGTAGCGCCCTCCTGAGGAGTTGGTGTACCCTCGCTGTTCACTCACATCTTGCCCGATCACTTGAACGGCCTTCATGCAATAAAATACAACGCGACGCGTAAGAAAGGGTCGAGATAAAAAAATTTATTAACAATACGACAGCTGTTCACTGAGCAAAGCAATAGTAAATAACAAATGGGTATGAATTTACGGCGGTACATTCAGTAAGACAGCAGCTTCTCGACACATTAGTTACAAGGACACAAAACTGAGCAAGCCCGCGTTCTGTTCTCTAAGAAACTGTCATCGTCAATGCTCCCTACTACCGGAAGCAAAGACAAATGCAATGGCTCATAGCCCCGTAAGGTTCATGGCTACTCTGCGTCGGTGAGTTGCGATGATGCTACTGCTGAGGTCGTTGTCAGTCATTTTAATGTGGATGTGTCAGAAAAGAAGGAAGGATGGCTTAAGTCGCCGACATATCGCTTGCGATGCCACACCGATCCGGCCCAAACGACCACCCAGTGGAATACGTGCATGCATCGAGCTGTCATTTGGTATCGTTGCGTGGAGGCTGTTCACCTCACTGTACATACACGATGCTTGGGCCTGGACCGGTTCACGTGTGCTTGACTCGTTGCTTATCGTGGCCGAAACATTCTTGGTGCGGTATGTTTCTCTGGTCTGTGCCCTTATCAAGCGTGTGATCCAGAATTTTTTCACTGCAATTCCCAGTGTAAGCGAGAAGTTTTTTTACGGAACCACTCCTTCCTATTGTATGCAACTGAGAAAAGCGGCTGAAAAACGGAAAAAGATTGCAATATAAACAGCTCTCATAGCATTATTTTTCCAATTGGCACAAGCTATTTCAGCCTTGCTTGGGTTCTTCGAGAATCTTGGCGTTTTTTCCGGTGAAAAAGTTGCGATCCACGAGTTTATGACGTCTTTAGAACTGAGGTTAAACAGTTCCTCAGTTTAACCTCATTATTACGTCTGGATGTGTGGAATGCTTCAAATTTAAATTAATATTAAAGCTCTTGCTCTCCGCTATAGATGACGTAGTTGAACATTTTAACAGGGATAGGTAAACAAGTATCCAGAGCCGTACTGTCGAAACCGAAATCAAAACAGAGCTAAACCAGACGTACAAAATCATGAAAGCCAAAATTGGCGGTTTGACCAGCCGCTCGGGGCGCTGGCGGCAGTGGAGTAACCCAACCGCAGGGCTCTATGGGAGGGTCCTCTCTTTACCAATATGCGTCTCTATGCTACAAGCACTCGCCAAAGCGAAGCGCTCTATCTATATGTTCTTTGGTATCTCGCATACAACATACAGAACAGCATACGTTTCAATAAACAAAAAGCTCAAAAATAAAGCATCCGAAGCACATAACTCATGACAAGGCGCTCCTTATAGCAATGGTAAGCACGTAGCGCTCCCAGCAAACGTATCCCGGTAAAGATTACTGTTGCGCAATCTGCCACGGCGACGGCAGCTTGACTATAGCAAACAAAGGAGGGAGTGACGTAACTAGACTTTCGCACATAAAAGAACCCGCCTAGAAACGGCTTTGTTTTGTGACAGTGCTATGCGAAGGCATGTGTAGGAAGGACTCCGGAAGAGCAGCATGCATACGAGACATGGCGAATTTCTCTCTTCTCTCTGATCCACCTTTAGGTCTACGAAGCAGCGGCGCAAGCCAGGACGTTGAAACTTCTTGCGCTAATAATTAGGTAACGTGCAGGTGAATGTCGTGACGTGAATATTTCAAACTACGACGCAATGGGTACTCGTTTTAGTTGCTTACAGCTTCGCTCTCCAACCACCTTCACAAAGTGTATTTTCACTGTTGGTGTCCCCGCCTCCTGTAGTGCTGGTGCATTCGCCAGATATTAGCGTCGCCGCATTTACGACGCCATGCGCGTGTTTGTTCGAAATGTGCAAAACAAATGTTAGAGGTTGCTTAGGGGCCCTCAAAACACTGCTTACGTGTGTGTGACGCGAGACGATGACCGCAACGACTCAGTATGACGGCGATGGCATGGCGACAAATTTTTTTTCCTGGCTGATTATCTTTACAGCCCGCTTTGTTACCACTTGAGCGGTGCAGTCTAACACAGCACTTTAAAGCGCTACATCAGCCTCGAGGAAAGAACGGTAGAAACTGACATGTTCTTTCTTTGATAAGCAACTGAAGAACGGCGGCTAAATTGGCCCTCATTCGCGCATTTTATTCCTCAAATAGCGTTATGCGATGAGCTGTAGACGTCTGCACGAAAGGCTAGGTCACGTCGGCACACGTATGCGTGCGATCATGGCCTAATGAACTGAAGACAAAGCGAATCGTGGCCTAGTTGGCCGGCGTACTTCGACTTATTTATTGCATTACGATGTGGACGTTTTATTCCAGCATCGGGCAAATTCTCTCTTTTATAGAAGATGTCCAGAAAAATGAAAGAAACTCGGCTATGACGATGTGCCTCGGAATGGCCAAAGAATGCTTCGCAGGAAAATTAAACCTGCGGCGGCAAGACAAGCGACCGAAGAGAACTGGAGGTACTGGCGATGAGCCAACGAGATCAGACGCGGCCGAGCCATCGATCAAGGCAGCCAACCAGGCACCACTGAGCAGCAACGTGACCGGCACCGGAGATTCAGGGTAGCCGTGAGTGCGATGACTGCGGGACGCGTATGGGGTACCTGGCACAACGGTCAGGTACTCCCGATCCACGACCTGGCATACGTGCCTTGCTGAATCAGCGCAGACCAAGCTCAATGCGAACACAGTACCGACCAGCGCTACGCGGTTATCGTAGAGTAAGCTTGACCGCGACTATTTTCATTCGTCATCCATTTGACAAATGCACTTTTAAAGCAATAGATTCTTTTTCTCTTCTGCGTACGTTCCCGGTTTGTAAGTCGCTAGCTCTTTATGGAAGAGGAGTCAACTTGGGCTGGTAGGTATTGGGCTGCGTGCTGTCTTCCCAAACAGACAACAAGGGCCACTGTGTATGTGGCCGATAGACCAGATATCCCGGCCATTCCTCCGCAATGGATGTGCCTAGGTCACATATTAGCTATGTAGCCTTAAATATTGCTGCATTATCTCGTCGTCGCGAAATCCTCTACTGACGCTCTCAAGGAACTACAACTTTCTAGATGTTCACGTCGACGGTGTCACTACTCGGTTTCCTACCACGACATCTTCGACCTCAGCAATCGCCAATTGAGCCAATAATTATGTGATTATTGGTGATGCCAGTCCTATCCATCGCCGGCCATATCGAGTTTCTGCTTCAGAGAGTAAGGTTATTCAAGATGAAGTGAACAAAATGCTTGCCAACGGCATTGCTAAACTTTCGTCAAGCCCTTGGGCCTCGCACGTGGTGCTTGTTAAAAAAGATGGCACATGGCGTTTCTGCGTAGATTATCGTCATCTAAGCCGCATTACCAAGAAAGACCTCAACCCCTTCCCTCGTATGAACGACGCCCTCGATTGTCTCCACGGTGCAAACTACCTTTCATCAATAGACCTGCGGTCTGGTTATTGGCAGATTTCTGCGGATGAAGAAGACCAAGAGAAGACCGCGTTTGTCACGTTGGCCTGTCAGAAAAACTCCTGCCTCGGAACACAGGCCCATATCGAGTGCTGCGGCCCATGACTCCAGTTACCTACGCAATCGCCCAAGTCAGTACCAGTGCCTCATCTGCCCCAAATTCTACTGACGTTGTACATGTCGCATGCCTCAAGCCATAATACTCTCCTGTTATCACCAATATTTAGACGCCCCAGGATGGTGCTTCTGCCGCTGTGGGTAATTATGCATGCATATTGCGTGTTTCTTGTGGCCGATGCACGCGGCCGCCCCGACGAAGACGATGAACACTCTCTGGCTCTCGAGCTGTCGGCTGAACTGGCCAGTGCTGCAGTTACCCCTTGTAAGTATACCTTGTAAATAGTCTGCAGTCTCAATCCTTCGTTCGCGTAAGGTGATAGTGCCCCAACCGCAACAGACACTTCCGCGTCGAGTGCAGACTCTTGACAGATAGCCACTGCAACGAAATTACAGCCAGAATACTAAGGACTATGGATAGTGGCGGCTGCTACGGCGATTCATCTGGAGTGATGGGATTGAAACAAGACACAGTGTGTCGTGGTGTCATTTTGCATTGCTTTCGGCAGAGAAATTGGCCCTTCGTACGTCTGATGACGTGCCCGTAATATCTCCCGATTCACGGATAGTATGGAGACATGCAGCAGGTCACACAATAAAGCTATCGCCGCTGACATTGACGATAATTTCCGATGGCTTCTGCCACACTCTTTTTTTCTTACATTTAAACTAACACAACACACAAGCGTGTTTGACATGACGCTAGAATTTGGAAATTTTTCCTCCATTAGCTTATATGGTAGTTTTGAAAAGCCACACTGCACCACATAACGCCGCTAGCGCCTTTTCAAATTTATATCATGGTGACGCTTTATTGCCAATACCGAAATTAGCTCCGCTGTCCACCCCCGGTGCATACTTTTCGGCAACGAAACACTGTTCACTATAATATCCTCCTCCTTAAGATATGTTGCTTCAGCGCAGCCATTATTACGAAGTGCTAAAGAAAACGTTGATCTAAATAGAAAATATTACTTAGAGCAGGTGAGTGGGGCCTTTCACAGCGGTGTTCTCACTCGGTTCATGCCATATGCAGATGACCAGGCGATAAATTTCTATCGCATTGTAATGCGTTAGTATTCTCAGGGCACCTCACGCACTTTATGGAGGCTACGTATGTACGTACGTACTTGCGTATTTATTTATGTATGCATGCATGTTTGTATACATGCATGTATGTATGCCTGCATGTATGCACGTATGCATGCATGTATGTATGCCTGCACGTATGCACGCATGCCTGCATGTATGCATGCATGTATGCACGCATGTATGCATGCACGTATGCACGTAGGTATGCACGTATGCACGTACGTATGCAAGCACGTATGCACTTATGTATGCACGTATGCACGTACAGTCAACAGCAAAGTTTACGCGATGCAGTTTCCCATTCAAATGTGAATTCCTGCACTGTTAAGGCATGACACTTCGTATTTAATGAATCACTGTGTAGGTGGCGAATGCTATTACATGCTGGAACATCTAATTCGAGGCTGTGTGACCACGCTTCACGAGAATTCAGCTTCTAGGCAGATCCTGCGTCCCCTTAACTTTTGCGGTTGACTGTACGTATGCACGTATGTATGCACGTATGTATGCACGTATGCACGTACGTACGTATGTATGTATGTATGTATGTATGTATGTATGTATGTATGTATGTATGTATGTATGTATGCATGCATGCATGCATGTATGTATGTATGTATAACCGTTTTCCCGACTACATGGGTCACTGGGTAGACCACGGTCGAACGGGTATATTAACAGCATCGCAATATTAACAGAGTATTGTAATGTCGTTACTGTGCCTCTGCCTATCCACACAGTCAGGGCAAGACCCTTGCCATGCCTTTCTGTGGCGCGTCATGGGAGTCTCCCCTCTTTCGGACTATATGTTTAACATATGTACTATCGGCCAAAAAAGTAAACGGACCACGGCACCGCTGGCCGGAGCGGCTGCGGGGCCGCACCGGGGCGCTGCTATCTCGCTCCGCGCGCTGACGGCGAGAGTGCCCCGAGTGACGCCAGACTTCGCCCTCTCTCTTACGGATCCTTGTCACGCTTGATAAATTTCTAGTGCGCCGTTCGGTTGCTCTGCTGCTGACGGTCGCGACGAAGGCGACTGTGCATCGCCGGTAGTTTAGCACATGGCGCTGTCGAACAGTAGTGGACGGCCGCGGGGCGTCAAACCGCGCCACTGAGAAGGAACGAAGACTCGTTCTTAATGTTGTTTTGCTTATAGTCACCATACCTCTCATATGAGTGCATTTCGCTGGCGTCCACCGCTGCTCGATTTTAGACCACACAGCGAAAGCAGCCGCAGCGGCGGCTACGGTTACGCGCGCTTGCAGGTGCCAAGCTTTACTGCCGGCGCGGGTTCTCTGTCGATATTACTTTTCCGGCATTGTCTCCAGCAGTGGGTTTATTAACTATAGCAGTGCGCCTCTTCACACTGCTTCAATTCGCTACTACAATACACAGTCCGTTATGAAACTTTCTTTACAAAAGTACCGTCAGAAAGAGATGATTGGAAAGACTAATCGGAAAGACAAGTCGCTCGTGAAAGTTTATTCACGGAAGAAAATAAAAATTGGGGTTCCATCCGTTGAAGAGGTCCTCAATGGGATGAAAATTCGCCGTCGTCCGCGATTACTTGGCCTACTCGCCTTGGCATCGAGTCATAGAGCGCGGCCACTAGCTCCGGACGTCCGCGTAGTGCTTCCCACCCTTCTTTCGCGGTATGATGCAGCTGATCCGCCGTGCCACAGTAAAGGGGCCAATAGGACACCGGCGTTCAATATTTCCTTTTAGAGCGCAGCTCTTTGGCGTCCGTTCCTGGGTTTCGCGTCGTCGTCGGGAGTTGTCGTCGGCCTCGTAACCAGCTCCGCCCCCCTTTCATCCCCCCAGCGCTAGCAGCGACCGACTGATACCGCTGGATGCCGCTGACGCCGCTAGAGAGTCAAGATAACGTGACTGCATAGAACACCGTCGCCGCCATGCAGAAAGAGGAGGAAAGGGTCCCCCCCCCCCTGTTCTTGTGTGGCGGATAGGGTGCTCTTCAGTTGCCGACGCGCCGGTTATTTCACGTAGGCCCCGGCACGTCGACGAATACGTGACCACCTTCCCACGGCTAGACCTGGTTCTTAGCGCTGCGGAAGCGAGGGTATCATATTGTTTGTGTCGGCATCGGCGGCGTTGTCCCTGAAACCAACTCCGCAGCTGGGGTTGACTCACTATCGGCGTCAGCGGCATCAGTCAGTCGCTGCTATCTCTTCCCTCCTCCCTTTATCGTGTTGTCCGCTTGCTGCGCGCGCTTCTGCCCCCATCGTTTGCCGCTGGGTGTACACGCCGCCCCCCTCCCCCCTCTTCCTGCGAGTCTCCGGTTGTCAAAGCGCCGGCTCGAACTTAATTCCTTTCTTCGCTCCTCCTCCAATGCAACCCCTGTGCGGTGGCAATCAGAGAGCCAGATCGGTGGCGGCGGATCTGTATATGTGCACCGCCCGAGCCGAAATTGCCGCTGCCGTTCGCCCTGTGCGGTGGCAATCAGAGAGCCAGATCGGTGGCGGCGGATCTGTATATGTGCACCGCCCGAGCCGAAATTGCCGCTGCCGTTCGCCACTGCGAAATTATCTGCCAGTTCTTTCTGAGCCATGAGCGAGACGACCGATGGAAGTCCTCCGTCTGCTGCTGCTGCTGCTAAACGAGCTGCCAGAGCAGAGGCCCAGCGCCGTCGCCGTCAGAATCCAGAGGTGCGTGCCGCCGAAGCAGAAGCTTACCTAGTGGAGTCTTTGTTAAAAATACGTGTGAAAAATAAAAAAAAAATTCTGTGATAGCGCATACATGTGTTGCTCGATTTCTTTGCCTCAATCTATCGAAAAGGTGAAACAGCTTATTTGCTGCGCTCAAATTTCGCATTAGGAAGTAACGTAATCGTCGGTAATTTTTTTCTTTAATTGTCCTCGCCGCGGCTTTGAGCCGCACGGTGCGCTTTATACTTTCGTCGTCGCAGCATCGTCGCGCCTTCTTCCTTTTTATTCTCTGGAACGGTGTCGGCGACGCGCTTTGTAGTGCGCGCTGCTATCCAGATATGGTTGTGTCCAGCCATTGGACACTGGAAGACTAGGAAATGTTTAAAAACGAGAACGGTCGCATTCGTTTCGTCGCAAAAATGCCATCCCGGGTGCCGATCGAGGAGAGAAGGCGCATCGTGCGGCTTAGCATAGAACGTGTCCCTCAGCGTGAAATCTGCCGCCGCACTAGGAGGAGCAGAACATCGGTGAACCGCATTATTCAAGCCTATAGGGATGAATACGGCAGAATTGCTGATGCTCAGCGCAGTGGGTGGCCAAGGCTTACAACGTTGGAAGAGGACCAACAGATAGTTGCTGCCGCTGTTGTTGACCCCTTCCTGAACGCCAGGGAAATTCGCGACGCACTGGACCTCAGTTGCTGCAGCGAGACTATCAGGAGCAGACTGCGAGAGGCAGGTCTCATGAACTGCGTTGCCGCTCAGAAGCCGCACGTGACGACGAAGCAGAGGGAACAGCGACTGAATTTTGCCCGAGCGTTCGAGCAATGGACTGCAGAGGAGTGGCGGGAGGTCATCTTCACGGATGAGTCAACGTTCAGCACACGCTGGGACCAACAGCAGCGTCTGTGGCGTCCGTTGAACAGCAGGTACGACCTGTCATCCTTGCAGCTGAGGGAAGCTGCGGGTAAAGTTTGCATAGCTAGTCAGTGCTAAAAAATAGGGATTGTTTGCAACGCATACTAGCCTTAAGAATGCTGTACAGCCTCATTTCTCGTCTTACTGCATGACTACACGTAGGCGCAGTATTGACTACGAAGTGTTTCTTTTGCGTCATTGCATATCAGCGAGCTGAATGTTAGACAGGGTATGATTTAAGCCTTCATTATTTTCTTTTCTACAGCAGAGTGAGGTGGCTGCGCGTTAAGTTTTGTACCCGACATATGTTAATGACTGCTCTCTCATATGCCCAGATATGACTCCGGCCACATCCACAGCGTGTTCAGCAGCGGCCGCTGCTCGGTTAGTGTTTGGGGCGCCATCAGTAAGGACGGCCTTGGCCCACTCGTGCGGATTGAGGGCTCGTTCACTGGGTCGAAGTACTACAAACTCCTCGTCAAGCACTTGATTCCATACGTTCTGGACGGGCCATTCCGGGACGGGTGCTACATGTTCCAGCACGACCGCAGCCCTGTGCACAAAGCCCGCGCTGTGAGTGCACTTCTGGAGAGCTACTCCGTGCGTCAGCTTCCGTGGCCGCCTAACGGGGCTGATCTTAACCCCATCGAGAACATTTGGCCAATGTTGAAGAAGACTCTTGCCTCACGGCGCCTGTGTGGTGGCACAGCGGATCAGCTTTGGCATGCCGTGAAGGAAGAGTGGGAAGCACTACGCGGACGTCCGGAGCTAGTGGCCGCGCTCTGACTCGATGCCAAGGCGAGTAGGCCAAGTCATCGCAGTCGACGGCGAATTTTCATCCCATTGAGGACCTCTTCAACGCATGGAACCCCAATTTTTATTTTCTTCCGTGAATAAACGTTCACGAGCGACTTGTCTTTCCGATTAGTCTTTCCAATCATCTCTTTCTGATGGTACTTTTATAAGGAAAGTTTCATAACGGACTGTGTATTGTAGTAGCGAATTAAAGCAGTGTGAAGAGGCGCACTGCTATAGTTAATAAACCCACTGCTGGAGACAATGACGTAAAAGTAAGATCGACAGAGAACCCGCGCCGGCAGTAAAGCTTGGCACCTGCAAGCGCGCGTAACCGTAGCCGCCGCTGCGGCTGCTTTCGCTGTGTGGTCTAAAATCGAGCAGCGGTGGACGCCAGCGAAATGCACTCATATGAGAGGTATGGTGAATATTGACAAGGGCGGATGCCATCCTTGTCGACAAGGTGCCCAAGCACAAGAGTTTGGCGTTCACCGAAGTGGCATTTCTTAGAGTTTAAAACTAGACCAGCGTTTCTGATGCAGTTCAGGACAATATCCAGGCGCGAGTTGTGTTCACTGAAGGTGCGGCCAAAGATGACGACGTCGTCGAGATAGCACATGCAGATGTTCCACTTCAAGCCACGCAATACAGTGTCCATAAATCTCTCGAAAGTTGCCGGAGCGTTGCACAATCCAAATGGCATCACATTAAATTCGAGGAGCCCGTCAGGGGTTACAAAGGCAGTCTTCTCCTTGTCGTCAGGATGCATCGGAATTTGCCAATAGCCGGATAGTAAATCTACTGAGGAAAAGTAAGAGGCGGAATGAAGGCAGTCTATTGCGTCATCAATACGTGGGAGTGGGTACACGTCCTTTTTAGTTACAGCATTCAAACGGCGATAGTCGACGCAAAATCTCCAAGATCCATCTTTTTTTTTAACGAGAATCACTGGAGCTGCCCACGGACTTGCTGACTCTTGTACGACTCCCTTTTTCATCATTTCGTGCACTTGTTCGTTGATAATCTGGCGCTCTGATGGTGAAACACGATATGGCTTTTGTCTAATCGGATTTGCCGAACCCGTGTTGATGGTATGGCGCGTTCGAGACGCAGGGATTGCAGGTATTTTGTCCTTCTGCGCAAAGTCGAATACCGAAACGTGCTTCGAAAGCACACCCACTAACGTTCGGCGTTCACTCGTGCTGAGCGATTTATTGACCATCGACAAAAGGGCCGTTTCCGAACTGTGGCCGTCAGGTTCTTCCGGCACATCTGTAAGTTGAGCCACTGATAAGGACGCGTGTTCCCTGGCGAAGGCTAATTTCATGCCGTCAGATAGTATAACGGGCTCCTTAGAACAGTTTACGGTCCATAAGCCAGTGCGTCCGCCTTTGATCGACACCACACAATGTGGAACCAAAACATTCTTCTTCATACAGTTAAAGTGCATCGGTTCTACGGTAGCTTCGAAGCAGTCGGAATCGGCGCCGCAACAGACAACGGGAACGCAAACGGTAGATGATGCAGGTATGACCGTATCACCACAAACACACAGTGTAGTTTCGCGATCTACAGGGTTCTCCAGGAGTCCTGATGGAATCCTACCACGTAAGAATACTTTTCCGGTGCGGCAGTCGACAGTAGCACCACACTCCCGCAAGAAGTCCATGCCGAGAATAACATCATGGGTCGACCGAGGAATAATTACGAACTCTGTCGTAATAACATGGCCTCCCAAAAATACGTCAGCACTACACACACCAATAGGTCGCAACGGCTCACCACTCACTCCACAGAACTTTGAATCTTCGTCCCATTTAAACAAAACCTTTCGCCCTAACACGTGTTTAAACGAGACACTCATGACCGAAATTGTTGCGCCTGTGTCCACCAGAGCCATCACAGGGACATTATCTACAAGCACGCGCACTTTGTTTTTCAGCATCAACACAGGAGGTATTTCTGTCAGTAGCATGTCTCCAGCGACCTCACCTCCATCGGCCGCGCTAGCTAGTTTTCCGGTGACGAAGGGGACGTGGTGCGATGCCGCGGCGAGGGAGAACGGGGAGCACGACGTTGCGGTGGGGGTGTCAAACTCCTGTCAGACCGCTCTTGCGCTCACCTTCGCGACCTAAAGTAAACGGTCCCCTTCATCCGTCAGGGTTATAAACGGTCTCATTCGCGTGTAACAAAGTGGTGGAGGTGCGGGGTATCGCTCACAACAACGGAACCATCACTGCCGCAGCTTCGTCGAAGCCGTCGACTTGCCGGCCTCCCGCCATCAGCCGTGACCATCTTCGACATGCCAGAAGAAGGAGCCACTCCGAGGGCAGCGCCTAGCAGTCCGCTGCCATACTACCGAGTTCCACCCACCTTCGGAGGCAAAGCGGGGGAAGATGCCGACGAGTGGCTCGTCCACTACAAACGAGTGAGCAAATCCAACGGGTGGGATGCAACCGCTCAGCTCACCAACGTGGTGTTCTCCCTGACCGATACCGCCCTCGTGTGGTACGAGAACCACGAGGACGCGCTTACGACGTGGGAACATTTTGTTGACGAGCTAAAGGCGTGTTTTGGGGACTCAGTCGCCAAAAAGAAGCGTGCGGAGCAGACACTGTCTCAACGGGCGCAGCTACCAGGTGAGACATGCACAACATATATCGAAGAAGTATTAAAGCTGTGCAAGGTGGTCAGTGCTCGCATGTCAGAAGAAGATAAAGTTGGACATCTGCTGAAAGGAGTGGCTGAGGATGTGTATAATTTTCTAATTGGAAAGGAGAGCCTCAGTTCTGTGTCTGACGTCATTCGGCACTGCAGAACTTTTGAAACGCTCAAGATGCGTCGGATTGCGCCAAAGTTTGGTCGATTGGCAAACGTTACGACGGTTGCCAGTGTGGACACGAGTCCTTGCCTTGACCTTCCTTCCACCATCCGACAGATTGTCCGCGAGGAACTTTCCCGCCGCGAGGAGTTGCATTCAACTGCTGACCACCATGGCGTGTACACGTCACGTGAGGCTATGACGACGCCACATTCGGCCCCTTGGCAACCGATGGTTACCGCAGCGGCCGTAGAGTACAGCGCAGCCCCACAGTCGAGGATGACAACACGGCCTCCGACTCCGCGCTATGACCAACGCGCTCAACGCACGCCTACTCGACGCCCGATGTATCGTCGTGACACACGCCACGAACCAACCCACTACACGCGGGAAAATGATAATATCCGCTTCATTGACGAACAACCAAGGTTTCGACCTCTCCCGGTGTGTTATTCCTGCGGTGTCCCGGGTCATATATCGCGGTTTTGCAACCAGCGTATGACCACGTGGTATGGCCAGCCCTCAGAGTTTTCTCGGCCCTCCGAACGGTCACACGGTGCCCCGTGGCCACCACACGTATCATCTGGCGACGAGTATTGGCTCAGCAGCTCCCGGAATCGCTCCCCGGCATCTGACAATATAAGCAAAACAACATTAAGAACGAGTCTTCGTTCCTTCTCAGTGGCGCGGTTTGACGCCCCGCGGCCGTCCACTACTGTTCGACAGCGCCATGTGCTAAACTACCGGCGATGCACAGTCCCCTTCGTCGCGACCGTCAGCAGCAGAACAACCGAACGGCGCACTAGAAATTTATCAAGCGTGACAAGGATCCGTAAGAGAGAGGGCGAAGTCTGGCGTCACTCGGGGCACTCGCGCCGTCAGCGCGCGGAGCGAGATAGCAGCACCCCGGTGCGGCCCCGCAGCCGCTCCGGCCAGCGGTGCCGTGGTCCGTTTACTTTTTTGGCCGATAGTACGTCTATCCAGCGTCGAATGCGAACAGTGCAAGCGTCGCGCATTCTGGCGCCAACCATTTCCTTTTTTTTTTTTTGAATGCGCATAAACAATACAATATTTATATTACTCACTGCCGCGGCCACTGCACTGTGTGGAATGATAACCAAACTGAAAGAAGGCACCGACGGTTTGGCCACATGACTTTTTCGGCCGCCCATGAGGTCACGCCCCGGTGATAACCCAAGACCTAATCTAGCTAAGGCAAGGAAACTGAAGCATTGAATTTTATGTCTTGATACCATTAGCTAATTCATTCGACTACGTCACCAGAGCTCGACGAACCCGAATTTTTCCAAACTAGGGCCTTCCTTCAAAGCACCAGCAGAGCTTCATTGAACCCGTAGGGGCCGGATTCAATGCGAATCGTGTTTAGAAAGACACTACGGGGTTACTTTTGAACAAGCTTAATGTCAACTAATATCGCTCAGTGACGTTTCGCGCTTCAATGAGAATAGGAGCTGCCTGCGTGAGGGATGCCCACAAATGCGAGGACCGCCACAGCGAAACGTCTACCGGTTAGAATGTTAGGTGTTAGGACTTTCTAGGCCCGTCACGTCACGTAGAGCCGAGCTTAGCATCATCAGATATCAAAAACGGACAAGTCAAACTTACGTCTCCTGGAGGACTTGTGTCCTGTCCCGTTCGGTATTTACACTTTGGCGGATCTTCGGTGCAACTCAAGAACGGGAGCTGTTCGCATCCGTCTTGGCCCGCCGGGCTGATCCGCGCCGTAAAGCATGAAAATCGAATAACGTATTCAGAAATATTCGAACTCGTAATCTGCATATCACTTCACAACATATACAAAGTATGAAAGCGCCAGTCAATATCAGAGCTCTTAGGTGCACTACAATTATTGGTTCCCCAATTCATTGCATATATGCATAAACTACAATGTCTGCAAAAATGGTTGTGATGAGTTAGTGGCGAGGAAATTTCCGATTAGGAATACAAGATTTGGGGGCTGGTACGGTGCAGTCTACCTACCTATCTTTTTTATGTGATATGAGTTCTCTAATCACGTTGTCGTCATTGTCGCTGTTCTGCATGTCATGGCCACTGTGAGCGTTGTAACGAAAGAAGTGATCAGAGTTGTTGGTATAAGGAATGACGCTGGAGCGAGCGCTTGGACTAGTAGATTTGTATTCTCCAGAACAAGTCAAAAGAAGTCAAGTCCTCTTGTCGGAACGTTGCTACCAGCGACTTTACTTATTCGACTACAGGTCGACTGATTATTAGTCTTCCTGTGAATTTTTCACATTTTGCTGACAAACAATAATGTGTTCGTAAAACAAACCAATTTACGTTATCATTTAATATTAGCCTATTCGTTCCTATACCTCGTGACACAGCCTTCTATGTACAAATGAAGACGGCGATTAGCTGCAATGCACCACGAAACACAGCCTAACGTTGCGCTCTTTGGTGCATTGCACATACAAGATAGATTGAGGGCGCGAAGGCACTGGCATCGGGCCATAGGTTTGCGTCTAAAGTGACACGAGCAAATCTGTGCAGAGCATCACGTGACCTCTATATCATCGATCAAGATGAACAAGAGCACGACTTCCCTGATCATGCCTTAGCAGATAAATCATGTTCAGTTATTCATGAGAATAATGAACATGAATATTCATGAGAAGAATGAAAAAAGCTTGAAGCTATATCTTGACCGTCATCTATTGGAAGTGGAGTCTTATCGAATGATTAGTTGCTGAGCGCGAAATGCGTAAGTATAATTTTTACAAAGGGGAACGCAGAAAACCTCTGCGGATAGGATACGTGGACAGGAAGGACGCTCTCTCCTGCGTCCTTCCAACCACGTCTCCCTTTTCCGCACCGCTTAATTCTGCGCTCCTGTTTGCCAAAATCATGTCAAACCGACTAGCCCAACAGCTTACTATTCTAAAGTATAACTATACTTGCTTTGCGTTATGCACAGTGCAATTTTTTTATCTCTCGTTCGTAAAGAAAATATATATTTGACACAATTTCTTAGTGATAGTCTGAGAAAACTAACCTCATCCAGAAGTCATCGTCTGTAGATATCAGTGCTGCCTGGCCAACAAGCTTCTTGATAGATATCGAAGCCCGCAGAACTACCCGATCGCTGTCCCCGTGACATCTTTCGCGATTGCAACGATCAGTCAGCGGTCGTGCGCCAACTGATCTCGTACAAATAGGCAGCATAGGTTCCGAAATAATCTTAAATTACAGCGAACATTCCCTTAACTTCGTTGTCTCTATGCTCCAGCTAAGTGCCGAAAATGCGAACGAAATTCTATAGAATAGTTGAGATCATAATGAACTTTCAAAGAGGTGATCGAGCTTTTTGCAATGCCGAAAACGGCCGTAAAGTCTTCGGGCAGCGAATCTTAAATTTAATTGTCCCATTACTACATCGAACCACTTTTTAAATAAGTGCTGCTGTAAGAAAAGCAATTAGCTATATCACCTTACATATTTTCTTTCGAACATTTCCAAATGCATTCTCTTAAAGAACCTGTAGTTTCGCAAATTTTAAAACGACGTTTAAAGAATCCCGTCGCACCCAGTGAGTCAGGCAGTGCCAACACTACACTACCAAATCTGACAATGTCAAAGCCATGGCTACCTACCACGTGACCGTCCCCTCGGTTCTACGGCATGGGCGCTACTTTGACCATTGTTCGGCGGCTTCCACAACGCAACGGCTGCTCGCTCGCGTGTTACCCGAGCTTTCCGGCCACCTTTGTCCCAACGATGCGAGAGGATGCGAAAGTAGAGAGGAAAAAACAGTGAAATGTACTTGACGGGTCTTGCAGAGTCACTCGTAATAAACAGGTTTATTATGTCAATGTGACAGCAAGCCTTTATTGCGCCTGCAGGTTCGGTTCAACCAGTTCCATGCAATAATTACCAGAGGGAACTGTGGCTCCAGTGTCTACGGGACCTGCAAGCGGGTAGGTTCAGCCAGCCTAGGACTGGTGGTATGATACGGGACTGATACGTGGATTTGCGTAAACGTCGTCCTTCTGGATTAAAACGGCCTCGTGACATTTTCAACAAGGCACTGCATTACAAATAACGAACTAGTTGTATTAAAATTGCGGGACTGCAGTATTTGAACACAGAACCTCTAGCACATATGCGGGATATTGAAACCCTCATGCCGCGCACGCATGCATGGATAAACGACGTAGAACACTTCTGAACTTCGCGCGGGCAAGCCAGCGCTTCGAAACATTTGGCCACGTCGACGGGCTGAACCACTGCAATTACTAGCATAATATGCATGTTCGCAGGCAGAGTCTTCTGTATTTAGAAAGACATATATTGCTTCGAAATTCAGGACAATAACGTGACTCAATGCGCAAAAAACTGCCTGAAGAACATCGGAATCCACAAGCACGAAGATCCGTTCAAATCTATCTACTACCCATCCCATGATGGCTGAGGGGTCGCAGCGACAGAATTCCCTCTAGAAATTATTGTAAGAAACTCAATGGTTCAGCTAAACGGCCATTTCCTAACAAGCAAACTGTTTCAACGGTGAAGTAAGCTATAACATCCGCATTCAATTTTCCGTGGAAAACACTACGTACATTCCGTGTTTCTTTTATTATTTCTTACACCTATACAAATAGATGAGAACCAAAGATTTTACAATCCCACGCGCTAGAATGCCTCCGCTGAAGTGCACCACAATATTTTTCTGTTCGTGATTAAAATTAACTTAAGAGTACATATGTATAGGATGCCACAACACGGCTGAAAGACACGGGAAACAACTTTAGGCAAATATATGTATGTGCTGCATGAGAGAGAAGAGAGGGGAAATTGTTTCACATAGCAGTGAAATACCTGATGACCGCAGCTTAACTGTCTAGTGCATGGTTCATGCCCGAAAATTGGCCAGCAGTGTGGGCAAAGCGAAGAAGATACGGAATGATGACAAAGGTATAGTGTTGAAGACAGATTGCCCTCAGGCCCCTGAGCATTGTGATGATGCGCTTCTTTCTCTTCTGTTCTCAACAGATTGCAAGGGAAAACAGTGCACAGAGCTGATACGTGTGCTTGCATAAGCTGCTTTGCGAATGCTCTTTGAGATCAGTACCAACGCATAAAGCGACGAATTTCGCTGCGCCTGCAACGTTGCGGGAGCAAATCCTCCTACCTCACGTATACTAGGCACGCCGTTAATCCTGACCAATCAGCTCGCCAGACTACAATGTGCCTTATCTGCATGCCCGCTGTTTCGTGCTAGAAGCTGTCGACCTACGAAAGCCAGCTTTCCAACCTCACATAGCAATCAATTTGAATAAAGCGTAGCGCGACGCGGGGGACATTGACGAGCGAACTAAGGAATGCCCCACAGCGCTTTTTTTCTCTTCAAAGTTCAAAGAGCACTGCGTGTCGGTCGTTCCTTCATGCGTGCATGTCCCTATTTCCTGCCACCCTTCATTCCAATTCAATATGGCTGCCCAATGGTACCACTATGGCCACACTAGTAAACCCAATAACGCGCCACAGCCGTATGGACCAATATGTTTTTGCTACCTCTGACGTCAGGCGAAGCCAACATCTGCAGCTAAGTGTCGTTAATTTCAAAGGCAACCCCGCACAACTTACGGCTCCCAGCAGGCGCCTCCTTCTGCTCCGGGTCGCGTCGCTTGTTTTCGGTGCACCGCTGCTAGCTTCTGTCTTACCAGTCTTTCCCCGACTCTGCCTGAAGAGCAAAACAGGGCAAAAAAGAAGTGACGAATTACGCGGGCATGTGGGTAATTGTAACAAAGAAACGTAGTTTTCTTCCAACGCGAGGCAGACTCCATTCCAAGAAAGTCAGGATGGCTTACTGCATCAGTAATGCCTCGTAATCACAGTGCAATTTATTAATTATGTCAGCTAAGTTAAGAAATGACCGTTTTTTCTTGCTTTCATAATATGCTGACTTCAGCAATGTCGTCGTAAGTAGCCACACTCAGTTTATTTAACAGAAATATAGTAATAAAAAAATTGAATGTTCAGTTTACGCCAACCCCCTCTCACGTCTTAAGTAGTCAAACGTCTAGTGTACAACCGGTCTGCAAGAAATCAGTGATACTGAAATACGCGTGAAACAAAGTACTAGCAGAATATCTAAACGACATATGAAAGCGTTTATGAGCTGCTTTGTTAAATGTTATTACTAGGAATGTTCGAGAACCTTTCGTGGACCTACAGGATCATGCTGAAACGAAACTGGTTATGTATTTTTCGTATTAGCTTGAAGACATTATTCACGTGCTGATTGGCTAATACGAGGCATTGCAGCGCGCAATGTGCAAAATGCTGTAAGTTAATTTCATGAACCCTAGCAGAGTGTCGGTGTCGGCCAGTTGGCGATTCATGATTTTGCGAAGGGAAAGGCTTCGTGTTGCGCCTTTCTTCAAGTCTCGTACTTTGCTTGCGGTAACTTCCCAAAATGCATGAACCACGCTGGCTGACACTGACCGTAAAGATTAAATTTCCCTATACAATGAATTCGATTAACTTAAACATGCTCCCATTTTGTACCAATTTATTGAAGTAAAACTTTCACTGTCGGACGCAATCGCTCGTTGTTTGCGGAGGTTTAAAACGGCAAACTACATTTACAGTTACCTTATTACTAACCCGAGTCTTTCAGGTACGTCACATTGCAGCAAAAGTTATTCGGCGACATTCGTTTAGTTTAGTCTGGTTGTATAGCTACGTTGCGGCGTTTAGCCAGTCGTTCGGCGCGCTGTTCGTCTGTTTCCTGGGCGATTCTTCCTCTTCATCTCGTTCCGATGTCGATCCTAGGCCTCCTGCTACTTATCAGAATTGTAGCCGTCCATACTGCCGCCTCAACTGTGGTTGCGGCGCACGCGAGCAATGTAACGAGGAACACGGTGTGACGTCATGTGCCTCCTCGGAGCATAGCCAGGGCGAAATCACAAGTTCGCGGCCAGTAAAGCTTTAGCTTTAAAACAAATTAGCCCGTACAGACGCCTTGTGAGCAAGATGTCCCTAAACTCCGTGGAACGCTCTATATGTCGGGTCCGACAATTCAAAGTTCTAGAGGAAAGACACCAACGATGACAAGGGCTAAGTCATTACTAGCAATTTTTTACCTGACAAGGGTGTAAGTCTTGGGCGCCGTTCTGAGTAGAACAGGTACTCGCTGCTCGCTCCGGTATCGCCCGATCGTCTCAACGGCCTTTGAACTAAAGAGTGAAACATGAAAACAAGAAACCGTCAAGGTCACAATATTTACAACTTTCAAACTCTTGAAAACTGTCGAACACATGTGAAACAACTTGTAGAAGGAGCGACTTGCACTGATTGTTTAAGCCAATGTGTGAAGACCGGGAGTTGAAGCTCTAACATGTTATCCGGAGAACCACCGAACAACTTGCTATGTTGCACCTAGCGAAACTGATGCAAGTTCCACCTAGCGAAACTACTCTATTAAAGCACTGCATGACAGCCATTTCCAAAAATGGCACTGTCGAGCTCACTGCACGTCAGCTACCTAGAATGCTTGTTCTCGCCTCCGGCAATGAGAAATCCCTGTCACTTCTACAGTCATTACTGATCGCTCGCGTGTTGCCTGACCGTTTTGATGGCCTTGGTGCACATGCTTGGAGAGGGAAGAGAACGACCATGAAACTTGCTTGACGCTTTCGAAACTCCTTGACAATCTGCTATATTTATTACGTAGCAAACTGATATCCACCAAACAATGAGGAGCAACTAGAGCAACCTTATTTTGGGGGATGTTCGCTCGGTAAAGCTGCATGCTCACGATACATTAGTTTGCTTAAACATTGCCCTTCGTAGATGTCCAAATTGAACATTTTATGCAGCCGACGACGTTCTCGTGTTTTTTTTTCTCCTTCTATTTATACAGATTTCAATGGATCCTCGATCCAACGTCTCAGTGCTTCTCACAGGGTAATGTGACGTCAAATGCAGCATTCCGATAACCCATCGGCCATTTTCACGGGAAATAAATAGTGTGAAGTAAATATTTTTTTTCCTTCTAAGCGATTCCCCCACTATCCAGCGCTCAAACCTGTGCTGCTTTCGCAAGGTACTTCAAACAAAGTCATCAAGCGCTCGTCGGCGGCTGTCTCACTGTCGCGTGAGGCAAACAAATCGCTCGCTAACATGCGTCTGCCGAGGTACCGACTAGCATTGTAGGAAATCAAAGGCTTGCGCGTTTCACTAGCTTGACTTGTAAATTCCGATATGGGGAGTGACGATCAAAAACACGTGCGCAACACACGAAGCTGCAAAGCCCGTAACATTACTGGGCATGCGCAGTGCTTTATCACGGGCATGCGGTGCATCTACTTAAAGCGGCGTGTTCCATTCATCGTCCTGATGATAAAAAAAACGAACAGGAGTGCTGCATGCAGGAGGAGGTGTGACGGCTTATTGTATCGAATCTCCTTCTCACCTCTCAACGACACAGATGCCTAGATAATCGTGGACCGAATTAGCTCGGCTATGCCAGGATATACCATACGTAGCGAAAGCTAAGGCTTGGTTGCCCTTGGTTAATCTTGATTGCAAGTCCAGGTTAGTCTGGTTGTATAGCTACGTTGGGGCGTTTAGCCAATCGTTCGGCGCGCTGTTCGTCTGTTTCCTGGGCGATTCGTTTCCTCTTCATCTCTTTTCGATGTCGATTCTAGGCTTCCTGCTGCTTATCAGAATTATAGCCGTCCATACTGCCGCCTCAACTGTGGTTGCGGCACACGCGAGCTCTCCTTTTCAATCTTGCGACATGTTATCAGGCATGCGACGCAGCTGGCGAAGCGAGTGGAGGCGAACGCAACGACGAGGAACGCAATGTGGCGAGGAACACGGTGTGACGTCATGTGCCTCCTCGAAGCACGGCCACGGCGAAATCGCAAGTTCGCGGCTAGTAAAGCTTTCGCTTGAAAACAAATTAGCCGGTACAGACGCCTTGTGAGCAAGATATCCCTAAACTGCGTGGAACGCTCACTATATGTCGGGTCCGACAATGCAAAGTTCTAGAGGAAAGACGCCAACGATGACAAGGGCTAACTCATTGCTAGCAATTTTTTACCTAACAATGGTGTAAGTCTTGGGCGCCGTTCTGAGTAGAACAGGTACTCGCTGCTCGCTCCAGTATTGCCCGATCGTCTCAACGGCCTTTGAACTAGAGTGAAACCTGAAAACAAGAAACCGTCAAGGTCACAATATTTGCATCCAACGCTGCCAGAGTTCACTAAACGCAACAATGGGAAAGAGAAAAAAAATGGATAGGAATACTGCGCCAGTAAGCACGACTACAGGTTCCCGACGCATTAGTTTGTTCGTGAAAACTTAGGCGTCAAGACACGGACACAAGAAACGGGAGGCGAACAACACAGGACTCTATGCGGTTCATCTCATTCGTCTTGCGTTTGTCTGCACGCCAAACTTCTAAATCGAAGCTTTGAAGCCAAAATTTTTGCAGTGAAGCTGTTTATGGTTAATCTTCCGTGAAATTTTCATGTGCGCGAGCAAATATAGGTTCTCAAAATTGCAGCGAAATTGCTTCATTCTATGCAAACCACTTCATTCTACCTGCATATGCATCTTCAGCAAATTAGTTATCAATATGCATCATTTTCAAGATTACTCGACTCTCAGGTAGCTAATAAATCGTCCTCAAACATTTACCGCTATGAAACCGGCATCGGCCATGCCTACCCTCACAACGCCCTATGTTTGCCGTTGTTCTTTGCTCGCACTCACCTCGTTTCCTTCCGATCACTCGGGGAGGCGGCACCACGCGTGTATATATAAAAAAACACAAATACAAGCTGCCGTTCTCCATTTTGAATGTTTCTTGTTGTCATGGCGAGCCCGCATATCGTGCGCACTCCCGAGGAGCCGCGCTCCTACGAAGAGCGACGACAACAAAGACCGATCGGTGGCGCGATCGGTGGCGGCTGGCGGTAAACGCCACAGATGAAGTCCACCGATCTTGAACAAGTGTGTGCGTGTGTGTGCGTATGTGTGTGCATGTGTGTGTGTGTGTGTGTGTGTGTGTGTGTGTGTGTGTGTGTGTGTGTGTGTGTGTGTGTGTGTGTGTGTGTGTGTGTGTGTGTGTGTGTGTGTGTGTGTGTGCGTGTGTGTGTGTGTGTGTGTGTGTGTGTGTGTGTGTGCGTGTGTGTGTGTGTGCGTGCGTGCGTGTGTGTGTGTGTGTGTGTGTGTGTGTGCGTGTGTGTGTGTGTGCGTGCGTGCGTGCGTGCGTGTTTGGGATGACCGCCGTCATCGCTCAACAGAAATAATGCTGATACCCTTCATCTAAATTCTGTGTCACATCTATGTCGTGTGCCAACAGCATTGCACTGCCACCTTCGCAGCAGTGCAATGTGCGTGCTTTTCTTTTTTATTCGATAGCAATTATATGGACCCTCCATGCACATTTCAGCCATCGCCGTCGGCGCCGCCGTGAGGTTCCGTATGAGTGAAAGCGCGTGGGGTGAGCCGGCGAACGCGGTTTATTCTCGCGTGCTCGAGCGAGGAACGCGGCCCGGAGGCGTGCCTTCTCCTGTAGCGCCCGAGGCAGGGCGGTGAGGCGAGCGAGGTGGGGCGTTCTGATTTGACATTTGAATGTTGACAGCGATTTTCCGCGCTCATCGAGCGAGATATGCTCTTGTTTACCTGTGCGTGCGTGACACTGTGCTGGTTAATTCAGTTAAAACACGTTGACGGGCAAGTTGTTTTGAATCCATGATAAAATGTGCAAGCGCGACTGTACCGCGACGTAGCAAGAAGCAGACGCAAAAAGACAGGCGGTCTCCATGTGACTGTTTTTTCTGCGTCCTCGTCGAGTCACGCTTATGCATTCTATCATTGTTAATTTAGTTAGTTAGCGAATGTTAGCTTATATGGCTGATAAAACTAGTCTCCGTACTTCGTACAGCTATCTACTAATTTACTATCGCAATCGGTGTTTTGCCTCTCGGGCGGAAATGCGAATTTTTTTTCTGAGATCATGTTATACCAATTAACCCACCTTTCTGTATGCGCATACAGATAGATTCTCACTAGCGGCAAAAACGCACGCGGCATGCTGCGGGTAGCAGAAAGCGTGCGGCAGAAAAGAGCCAAGCGGCTACTTTTTCCCGACGAGAAGGGAATGGGTCTTGTAGATATCTTTCGCGCGTGACCGCTTGCCGCAGGCTGTATTGTGGCTTATCTCAGCTGCAATACAGCCGGCGGCAAGTGGCCTACCGCGAGAAGTATCTGCAACAACCGCAATACAGCCCATAGCGAACTACTTGCCGCAGCGGCAGAGACGCCCACAAGTGTGGATGTGCCAATGCTGGTGCGTTCTGCCACCTGCGGCATGTTGCGAACGGTTTTATCGCGAGAGCGTTAAGGAGCGCATGTCGCAGAAAAGCCGGTGTCGGCGGCGTTGGCCGTGAGCGAAAAATCCTGGAAAGCAATTCATAAATAAAAACAACTTGCAAGATGGGCTGGGTGGGAATTGAACCAGGGTCTCCGGAGTGTGAGACGGAGACGCTACCACTCAGCCATGAGTTCGATGGTCCAAAGCGGGACAAATGCGCCTCTAGTGAATGCCGTGTTGCCTTAGAAACGCGCCGTTGAAAGTTATACTGCGGTTTTTATCAGTAATTGCGAGCATGTAAATTACAGAAGCCACAGTTAAACGAGTAGCGAAGTACGTTTCCGCTACATTTCTTCTGTGCTTGGCGCACAAGCAGAGTCATCTTGCTGCAAACAAAGACCTCCTCCTCGCAATGTACGGCGCTACCCCGACAGGTGGCGCGCCACTCGCCCGCTTCTCCCATTCGTCTCGTTTGAGCGCATTGGGGTCATGCGGGGACCGGTGCGAGGATGCCCCAATAGCCTTGCATTCAACAAGTTTTCTCGCTTTCTTCCTTTCCAACTTCAAGCGTGCGTCACTCGAACCCTCGTGTTTAGGTGACACGGCTCCTCTTTCCGCTCACAGCGCGATTCCTAGGTGCAGCGTCCGATGCGGGATGCCTCTGACGTGATCGCTGCGCTGTAGCGCGTCTGGTAGGAAAACATCCCCTGCGATGTGTGTCGTGCTGCTGCCGCGGAGTCATGCGCCTGCGTGGCGCTCCCAAGCGATATAGAGGACGATCCCATCGAGGCGTCAGCCCCATAATCACGTCCGCCTTCATGGCGCGTCGCGACCCGGCTGTCCGTGCCGATCACAACGTTTGGCTCGCGTATATCGTTTCTCCCTCCGAAACACCCGAGTTCTTCGGTTCGTTCCGCTTGCTCAGGCGCACGTTTCCTCTTTGTGTGACTCAAGAGCATGCCGAGCGAATGAGTCGGCGGCGCGAACGGGGTGCGATAACGCTATCGTGTTCCACTCTTGAAGGCAAAGCTTAAGCGTCCTCCAATTTTTACTGCTATTGTATACCTTAACACTCGCTGTGGAACCGTTCTGTGCTGTTGTCAGTTCTGTTCTGTTGTCAGTCAGTTCCTAGGTGATCACGACAAACGTACCATTCTTAGCGGGGTCTTAGCTCCCTTGGATCATGGAGTCTTCGGTATCCTACTGTAGGCTTTGTACGCCGTCGCCGTTCGCTTAGGGCTGGGCGCCTACGTTCCGCGAAGAAGTTCTCTGGAAGCCTGCAGTTTCGCAAACAGTAAATCGTGTCTTTTCACGAAATTCACCGAAACCACGCTGAACAAAAGAAAATTATTTGCACCACGTTCAATTCAAGCGCGAAGCACTTGCCACGGTACCCTAATGGTTCTAACGTTGCGGCGCTGAGCTCGGAGTCGCGGTTTAAATATAGTGCTCTTTGGCAAGATGGTGGCGCATAATGCATGATAATGGTGACGCTGCCATCACATCACTAACAAACCCCATTAAAACAATAACGAAACGAAAGGTACTGTTAGAAAACGCTTTCCTAACATAAATTTGGCAATCCAATTATGTACAGCACCGCCAAACAGCGCCAAATAGGAAGGTTCAGCGCTTCGCAATGGAGTCGAACCCTGCCCGAAGTTTTGAATTTCAAGGATAAATGAGAAAAAGTGGATTCTCCATTGAAGACTGGTATTACTGAAAATAAAACTAGAAAGTGTCTCCTAAGAATAGTCGGGCTGCAACTCTCACGTCTCGAACCACATAAAACGGTCTAGACCTCTCTCGTCCTTCAAAGCCAAGCAGTCGTGGACGTGTATACCGGATATCTGAAATACGAGTATCGTTAATGCCAGAGTAGATTACAGAGCGATGAACTAAAACGCACCAAGGACGACCTAAGCTAACACCCTCTTCAAGCAACAGATAGATGACGCACCATTCCGGAATCATTACGTCAGTATAAACTCATGCAGGTGTAAGGTCACGGTGCGCATGCGCATGCCACCGCGGAAGTGGCCTTAGCTACCGGTATTCTCACTCGGTTGACGCCACATGTACATACATTGTAATGCGTTAGCCTTCTTATGGTACCTCACGTACTGTACGGGGGCTATGCATATATGTATGTACATATGAATGAATCTACGTATCTATGTGTTGTTTCTGTCTAACCGTTTTCTTTAACCGACGTGGCTCGCTGGGTAGACTGCGGTCGAATGGGCAGCACGTCGAGCTGCTGTGCCGGGCTAATGTGTTCAAATGTATTCAAATGTATCAAATTTATTCGGCGTCCTCATCAATCACCCAGCTATCACTAGTGGCGCAAATGGCGCCAGCCGCCATGATGTCTGAGTACTGCGTTTCAATCGCTGAGCGGTGTACAGAGAACTATTCGCCTCTCACAGCTCAAAAGCAAAAAGAAATAACAGTCGTGAGATTGGATTGTTTCTTAGTTCTCGACAACCTGCCACTTTCGGAGGGTAAACCTAATGCATCAAGAAATCTGCCAGTCATTCATTATAACGCTCCAACAGCCACAAATTACGCTCTTGTCTGGAATCAAAACCTTACGAGCTGGATCATGAAGTCAGGTTCTCATGTAAATAATTTCATGAAAAGTGTCACCGTGAGCTGATGCAATTCCCCTATCGCATGTAAGTGCGTTCGTCTTTTCTGTGCGTGTTAAACATCACAGCATGGCCCGTCGGTTTCGGCAGGAAGTACATATATTGTTTTCAGGGGAGCTTGAAAGTGCTGCATTATAAGTTCTACTTTAATATTTCAACGTATCATCCATTGCGCCAAAACACGTTCACAATACTTTGGCGTTCAATTAACTTGGGCTGTTTGGGTGCAGAAGGCACGATACAGCGATGTCACGAGAAATGCCCCCCCCCCCCCTAGCAAATGACCAGCTTGTTTTCTACTCGGCAGAACCACTTTTCGATTTCCAGAGCACACACTCTACGTAATCTCTTTCTGGTATGTGCGTCTTTTTACTATTTATTTCACCAGCAGCACCAACACCTGACATTGAATGTCTTGCGCTAATGTTCCCGACCATGGTGCGTCTGTTTTGTCATTCCACTTGGTCGGTATGGACGACAGCAAGGCTTCCATTCCATATATGTGTTCCTTGGTTCTCAGTTTCGCTAGCACTGTATTTCGCAGAGTGCAAATTAAACCTTGAAGTTGCGAGTCGAAACTTGTGTCATCATCTTGCTAGTTGCGTCATTTGCACTGTTTTCAGTATGGACTGCGCAACCCGATAGTGGCATAAAATGTTAGCATGCGTAGCAGGGTGGTGCAAGTATACATTCACCACCTTCACTTGAAGGCTGGCAGCGCGGAAGCTGTGCGCGTACGGCCAAAAGTAATATCACTGTGATGCGAGCCTGAAATTGCAAGGACCAGAAATTTGGCGACCTTCTGGGTAAGCTACCTTGCATAACATGGACATGGCACGGGGGCCAGAATCTACTTCGTCCAACGGCGCATTTGAACGCGGTGTAAGAGGGACGTTCCGAAAATAAGAGTTTCATCATTTATTTTCACATGGAAACTTTATTGCAAAATAAATACCCCATGGCATCATGAACTACACACCTGCCACTATGTTTCCACATAGTGGACACCGATATTCAGACAGTTGTCGTAGCGTGCGATCAGTTTGAAGAAACCGTTGTTTCTCGGTGCCCTGCTTTGGAAGGCCTGACGCATAACCTCTTCCCCATAGCCAATCCGTAGGCGTTCATGGATGACGGGCACACTAGTCCCACGTGCCCGTTCATATCGGACAACAGAAGCACTTCCCATTGGCGGCCAAGTTATCAGAAGACGACAGTCTGCCATCGTCATTTGTACTCGAATAACCTGAGGCACGTCGGTATGCTGCTACTCTCTTCTTTGGCGCTCTGTGCATGCGTCATTCCTCCTCCGCTACGCTCTTTCCATGGGACCAGTCACAGGCGTGGACTCTCATGGCGATTGTTTCACAGGGTGCACCATCTTCCATTTCCAAAAAAAATGACGGAACTTACTTTCGGAAAGTCCCTCGTAATGCCTGTTACATACCCTCATGACTTCGTAAAGACTCTGGCCTCCTATATAATTTTCCTAGTAGTAGCTCAAGCAATCAGTGTTCAGGGAAAGCCTCTGTGTTTGTCGTATAATGCACTTTCACTGACTAGTTCCTGCCTTTAACCTTACCAAATTGATGCCCTATAGTGCGCATATAAAAATATTCTCTTGAACCTAATTTTGTTGCACTGGCTTATATAATCGTGTCTTTGCTGCTCCCATGCGTTTCCTAGCTGAGTGCTTAGAACATGTTAATAACTGTGAATGCAAAATGCTTGAAAGCAAGTTTTTAAGCAATATTATAAAATGTACTACCCAGCGAGCCCTTCAAAGTACCATACTCAAAATTTATTGAAAAAGCCGGGGAAAGTTTTTTTTCACGACATCCTGTCGATTCTAAGAACTTAAGCAGCTAGACTTGACTAGTGCAATTGTTGGACTGCTAGAAGGCATTACAGTGTCCTCAAAGCGACATACTCAGGACATCCTCAGATGTTTTTATGCTGTCTGGGATCGTATTTTAGCAGGAATGTGGCATAAAAGAGTCGCAAAAGGAGGCTTTCTTCTCGCGATAGTGTTTCGCCATTTCTTTCTGGCAGGGCCTCGACAAACAAAGGAGTAGATATGCGTATTATTCTGATTAAATATATTTTTGTAAGGTGTTCCCGGATTCCGATGCTCATTATAGCAATGCTTCGACAAATTGTAACTCACTGTATACTCAAGCAAGTAACTTGTCAGGAAAGCGCAAGCGTCGAAACGCACTCTTCGTGCTCGGTAAAGTTGATGCAGCAGACAGCTTCCACTGCTCGTGCTCATTAAAACTTGCTGCTGTGGAACAATTATGACAGCGCTCACTCGATTCGAAATGAAATCTCACCTTTCGCGTGCAATTTCCTGCCACGTTTGATAGTACTGAGACATTGCCCAAATCCACTTCAAAACTCATTTTTCTGGTCTTGAGTCCCCTACATTTGCTCATCGTTGCTCCTGCACTACCCCCAGTAAAAATGGCTGTGGTATGTTAGTGCCGCAGAAATCAATCCCAGATTAGGAATACCAGATTTGGGGGTTGGTACAATAGAGTTCACCAGCTATATTTTTATGTGCTGGCTATTCTCTTACATCATTTGAAGCCCTTCAGCTGTAGGATTGTGGGCCAGCTATAGCGGCATTAAATGCTGTCACGGCGGCATAACTCGGCATTGTGGTTATTCTGCAGATATAGCGAATATGTGCGTTGGAAGGAAGAAAGTGACCAGAGTTGTTGGAATAACGAACGATTCAACATTCAGCATTCCCTATATGAACATCTATACAAATAGATGAAATTCCTACAGTAAAATGCGGCCGCTGTCGCCATAGTTAAGGAGTGCACCGCAACTTTTCCTGTTCAACATTCAACATTGCCTATATGAACATCTATGCTGCTGCAAACTAGGGAGACCAATTTTACGAAAATCTATATATGTGCTGCACGAGAGAGAAGGGGAGGGGAGAGGTTTGAAATAGTAGTTGAGAAAGACGTGCCGACCGTACCGTAACTGTTAGTGCCCGGTTGATGCCTGAAAATTGGCCAGCAGTGCGTGGGTACGGAATATTGACAAAGGTACCGTTCAAGACAAAGACCAGCCCCTGTGCGTTATGATGGCCACAGGGGCCATCACAGGGGCCTTTGGAATGAAAGCACTGCACGTGGCTGATAGCCTTACTTGCATAAGCTAGTTAGAGAACGCGACGGGAGCTCAGTAGAAACGCATAAAGCGACAAATTCCGCTGCGCCTGCAGCATTGCGCGTGCAAGTCCTGCTACGTCACGTATGTACATTAGACACGCTGTCAACCCTGGTCCTGTCGTTTGTGTTCTTCCTGAGTCCTGGTCTTCTGCGCCTTGCCTTTACTACTGCAAGCATGAACCAACTATAGCCTAAGCAAGAGCTTTACTTAGGCAACAAAATTTTCCAGGCTACAATGTACCTTATCTGCATGTCCACTGTTTTCATGTCAGGTGCTGTCGAGGTACCAATGGTATACAGATTTGCAGCCTCACATAGCGTATTCAACTAGAATTAAGTGTGGCGCGACTCGGTGACAAGGAATTAACGTCCATGTCCCTATAGCACGCGCTACTTTTCATTCCAATCTGGCAGACCAATAAGACCACCGTGGCCACCTGCTACATATACGTCGTTGCAACCTGTGACGTCCGGGGAAGCCAGCATCGGCAGCAAGGTGTCGTTAATTTCAAAGGCAACCCCGCACAACTTACGGCTCCCAGCAGGCGCCTCCTCCTGCTCCCGGTCGCGTCGCTTGTTTTCGGTGACCCAGTGTCACCTAAGACGCGACGCCGCTGCTCGCTTCGGTCTTACCGATCTTTCCACGGCTGTTCCTGAAGAGCAAAACAGAGCAGAAAGAACATATGTAATAATTAAGAAACACGAACTACGCGGGCATGTGGGTAACTAATATGTCGACGCACGGCAGACTCCATTGCAAGAAAGTCAAGGTGGCTTAGTGTGTTTGTTAGTAAGGCCTCATGAACAGTGCAAATCATTAATAGCATCATTTGTGTTCCGGAGACACTGGGTTTCTTGTAATATGAACTTAAACCCCAAAATCAATAATTTATTGGTTGCAGCCATTACGAGAAAAACTTTCGCCAATACTAACGCAACGAGGCATAGCGAACGTCGCAGTAAGCCATGCATGCTGACATCAGCACAGTCATCATTAGCAGCAAAACTCAGTTTATTGAACTGTAATATGTAGTCATAATAAAATGTAATGTTCAATTTACCCAAAGCTTCGCTTATGTCTCGGGTACATTTCTTGTCATCACGCGCAACAACTGACAGAATTATGCGCCATGTGCAAAATGCTGTGAAGCAACTTCATGTATCACGCTCACTGGCCCCCACCATAAAGAAACTTCTTTCCGCTTTAAACCAATTCGCTTAATAAAAATTTTCATTCGCGTAAACTTAGCTAAGGCGAAATTTCAGTGTAGGACTCACTTGGCACTTCACGAAGGCAGTCAAAATTGCTCTTCGTTTGCGTATCTTTTCGAAGCCTACGAATAAAAATTAAGTACTGCAGCGTGCTTCATGCTGAGTAGAATTTCCGCATCTTTACGGCTAGAGAAACTATGGAAGTGCAGGTTTACAAAGGCCAGCTAATCTTATGTTTACCTGCCTGATGGCTACCTACACCCATAGTCAGGCATGTCGCAGTGTAGGAAAAGTTATTGCGCATGTTTCGTTTAATTACCTTTCTCATATTTAAAGACTGTCGAAGACATTGTGGAACAACTTGTGCTACGACCGACTCGCATTGCTTCTTTAAGCCAACGTGTTAAGCTGCACATGGAGTTTATTTATTCTGTACTGAAGAAGAGCACAAGAACAAGGCCAGCCAGATCGTCTATTCCATGCCTGCTGTGCAACCAGTGGGCCAGCCGGATCGCCAGTGCTTGGCACGAGTGTGAGCCGTTCGGGCAACCAGCTGTTCCTGCTCTGCGTCACCTGCCTCCTCGGTTACGGAGAGACCTTACCCTCGAAACTGTTCAGTGCATCCATTACAAATCTATTTATTTATTTATTTATTTATTTATTTATTTATTTATTTATTTATTTATTTATTTATTTATTTATTTATTTATTTATTTATTTATTTATTTCACATACCCTCAAGCGCCAAGTCATTATAGATGGGATTGGGGTACATGCAAAAACAGTAACAATGATTACTACAAGATGAAGTAATGCAAGCGAAATGTGCCGTGGACAATTCCTTAATGTTCCGTTTGAACAAACAAGGCTCGGCAGAAGAGTGCGCTGTCTTCGATTGACCCGATATCATCAGGAAGGTGGTTGCAGTCATTCGTTGTGTGTGGAATAAATCGATATAAAAACCTGTTTGTGTGAGAAAATGTGCCTGTTACTTTATGACGGTGATCAACTCGAGATTACAGATTAGGTGCTAGAACGAGCTCACTTCTAAGGACACGATAATGAAATACAAATAGGCATGAGCGAAAAGCCTTTCTGCCCAGTGATAAAGATGCTAGACACAAGTTGCTTTTCATAAAAGTTATGCTAAAGTACGATTGTAGTTTGAATGAAATGAGTGGAATTATTCTGAACCATTTCAAGCGAATTAACAAAAGTAGCATTTGATGGGTGCCAAATAGCAGCAGCGTATTCCAACTTAGATCAAACTAACATACGATTTGCGTTATTGATTATGGAGTCGATATGACATTTACAGGATAAGTCAGATGACATAGTTACACCGAAATAACGGTAGGATGAAACTTGTTCTGGCTGGACGTGGTTAAGCACATATGCAGGCACACACACGTCGCGTCTTGTAACAGTCATCAGCCTGCATTTCTTGTGATTTAGTTCCATGAGCACGTTTTTAAACAAAGCGGCGATGTTATTTAGATCAGTCAGTAGAATTTTCTGGTCATTATCACGAATCTCGCGATACATCACACAGTCATCGGCGTATAGGTGAACTGAAGATGACACACAATCGGGAAAGTCAATGTATATGACAATTAATGGACAAACTGGGCCTTGCGGAAGCCCTGATGCTACGTCAAGGTTGAATCATGACCGTTGACAGAAACATACTGCCTGCGTTTGATTAGGAAGCATTCAAGCCAGGTAAGTTTATTATGGTCAAGGTTTAAAGAGGAAAGTTCCTGCATATGCAGCACATGAGTAACTTTATCAAAAGCCTTCGGGCAGTCTAGAAAGGCGCAATCGATTCTGGAATTCAATCTTCCCAATCTTCCGATCAGAAGGGAAGGTACCATGATCAAGCGACTGCTGAAAGAGTTTAGCCAAAAACAAAGATGAGTAATGTTTGGTCTGTTTTAGAAATTGGATTTGGTACTGTCAGTTCCCCAAGACGAAGAAAGCTTTAGCGAATCTTAAGTGTGCTATTCCTGAGTGCTCCTACATGATAGGGAACATCAAAGGATAATCAGGTTGTGACATATATTTAACACTATCAACTCGATAGGAAAAAAAATTGTCCGAAAGAACACTGTTAAACACTGAGGCGCATCGTTCGGGTGGTATAGGCTCATCTTGAGAATCATTAGGAGAAATAACACTGATTTCCGTCACATTTACGCTTCTCCAAAATACTTTAGGATTACCTAATAAGAGGGCTGGGAGAGTGTTAGTAGAGTAATAATATTTGGCGTGACAAAGTGCTGCACAGTAGTCGGCTTCAACGTTGCGATATGCTTCCCAGTGATCTCCTGTTCTTCGTAACTTTGCTCAACGAAACAAGCGCGTTTTTTTTAGTGGAAAGACGCTTTAGCTCTTCGCTAAACAAAGCTGACGCTTTATCGCACTGAATGCGTCTCAGTAGGCATCAAAATGTGTGCGCAGTTCCTGATTAATAATATCAAAATTTGCTTTCTTGTAGTCGCGGATAAATTTCTTTTGTTACGTGTGTCGGTAAAAAGAAATGTTGATATCGAAACGAAGCAGCGGATGGTCGCTAAAACCAGGCAAGTACGTGAGTGTTGAGACGAGATGTGGGTGTGTAAGCAAAATAAGGTCTAATGTACTAGACGTTCCTGCTACAACTCTGGTAGGCTTCGTTACCATCTGCATGATAAAGTATGCACACATGTCTAAGAAATTCTGACAGTGTGACGAGAACTGGTTAAAGTAGTGCAAGTCCATCCGACCACGTGATGTTCGGAAAATAAAGTATCCAAGAAGAATGATTGGTGAGGAAGGATATCGGCTCCGAATAGCATTTACGACATCATGTAAGTCATCAACGAAACGTGACGCGGCGTTGGGAGGGGGAGGGGGGATAGCAGGCTCCTAATACGATTCGACTATTTTTTTTTTATGCTTTAGCAAAATGAATCAAAATATGCGAGCCTGACGAGTGGCAAACGAGAAATCTTCGGTTACAGATAGCTTACAGGACCCGAGTTTTAAAGTAAAGCCTGACAATGAGCGGTCTGCACTTATTTTCCTGATAGAGTCCACCTAAGCTGCGTGTGCTCGTTCACTTGCTTCTGAGGTTAAATTGCTATCAGTGTGTTGTGTTATAAGGCCGATAATCTTTTCGTCACTTTTGCTCCATGATTCGTTATTATGAGTTAGACTGAAGAAAAGGTTGTTGCGGCGAGACCTACAAGCTCACATAGGCTGAAGTTGATGTTTTCTGTCACGTTATATCGCAAATAGATTTCTGCGCGACATGAACAGCATTTTCAATACGGTCAATGGTACCATGTTCTGGCTTCGACTTTTAGCAACCTTTCAGCCATCAAGGAGAACTTATCTACTAGCGATTTCTGTGCCTCCTTGACTTCGCTGATGGCGGTCAACAGATGTTTGAAGTCTTTTAAAAGCTCTAAGATTTCTTTTTGAGAGTTGTCGTCAAGGACAGGATTGGCTTCAATGTCGCCACAGCAAAGCAATTGGAATATTACGAAAAAGCATTCGTCACTCAAATCGCACAACACTTGGGGGCACGGGAGTAGAAGAAGACATCGATTGCTAGAACGTTTACAGCAGAGGCGAGTGGCATTACAGACCTGTATGAAGTGAAATGAACGAATGTCAGCCATGCTGGCTGTAGCACCACTTGTGCCCACCGAAGCCGGACTCTAGTGCGGGGCCACTTATAAGTTCGGACGGAGCTGCTGTTTCTCTCGATGGACCTGTGCCAGTTTGCCAGAGGTTCTAACAACTTTTTCTCTGGAAGACCACCAAGCATTCTCCATAAGGAAGCACTATGACAGCCATTTCCAAAAATGGCAGCGTCGAGCTCACTGCCACTTACCTGAAAAGCTGGTTCTCGTCTCCTGCCATGATACATCCCTGCGGCTTCCAGAGACTTTGCTGATCGCTCCCGTATTGCCCGGCTTTCATGACGACCTTGGTGCACATGCTTCGATAGGGATGAGAAAAGGCACGAAACCTATTTGGTGCTCTCAAAACTCCTTGACTAACAAAGTGACAGATATTCACTATATATTAAGGGATAAGTAGAGTAATTATTTTCCTGGGGGTTGTCACTAGACTGCGACACTTCCAATTCTACTAGACGCACAGTAAGGCCGCATGTTCACGATACACGAGTTTGCTTGAACATTGCCCGTCGTACAATGTCAACACTGAACACTGAATGCAACAGGCCACGTGATCATTTTTTTTTCCTTCAGGCTACACAGATTTCAAAGGATTCTCAATCCAAAATCGCAGTGCTTCTTACGCGGTCATGTGACGTCCGCTACAGCATTCCTTTCATCAATGGGCCCTTTCCACGCGAAAATAATGTGAAGTAGCATTTTCTTTTGCACTTCGGCGCCATTTTACAACTATCGACTAATTATAACCAGCCCTCAAACCTGGGCTGCCTTTGTAAGGTGCTTCAAACCAGATCACTGAACAAACGTTAGTGGCTGCCAAGCCCTTTTGTGTGAGTGGCAAACTCATGTCCTGACAAATCGCGCATATAACCGACGAGCACTGAAGCAAACCAGAGGCTTGCAATGTTTGACTGGCTAGATTCGTAAATTCTGACATGGGAGTGACGATCAAGAACACGTGAGCAGGACACGAAGCTGCGAACCCCGTATTATACCTGCGCATGCGCAGTGGTTTATCGCGGGCCTGGTTAGACGGCGCAGCATTTACCTAAAGCAACGCGTTCCACTGATCGTCGTGATAATAAAGAACAAGGGCGCTATAACGTAAAGCTATTCCAAGCTTTGCTATTCCAATTCTGCAATCAGTCCGCGATTAATCGATGCTTTCTGCGCCCCTGCCACTTCGCCTGTCTGTCACGCGACATCACGAAAACCGCGATAGCTCTCCATCAGATATGACCTCTACATACTCATTATGGATGATTGGACCAAACAAAAGAAAAATAGTTATTTCTCGTTTGACACCTTTTCGCCATTAGCCCACGGCTATTGTTCAAAAGTTTTCAGGCTGTGCCCACTTGACCTGCCTGCCACGCGACGTCACAAAACCACCAACACTCACCGCGTCAAAGTGACATGTACGCGTTAAAGATGCATTAATATGCCGAACAGAACAATTCTTTTTTCTGAATAGCCGCATACTGCCCCGTTGCGAAAGAGATAAAAGATGGCTGCCGCCGATCGCTCAGGCACTGGCTACTCGCACCTGTGAGAAACTTGGGTTTATTTGCGCATAATAAAACCTTTTGCTAAAACGTTTTCGAGCACTTTCGGCACGCTTACGACCTCGCTCTGCCAACTCTTTGCTGAGGATCCGTTTTAGTGGCCTTCTTAACCTTCTGTTGCACGGCGCCGCGATTCTAAACCAGGCACCGCAAGCTAAGGGAAAGCGGACCAATCGTAGACGCCGGCACCACCCTCTTCATCCGGTTATGTATCTTCAGGCCGCTGGCACGGCTCCTTCGAAACCCTCTCCACTTGGGCGTGCTCTTTGCCTCCTGGCAGCCAATTACAAACGAAAAACTTCTCAATCCAGTCAGTGTTGTTCGGTTTGAAAGCAAAGTGACCTATAAACTGAGAGGGCGTTTGATTGGGCTGTTGAGCCAACGCTGCGGGTCACCGCCCGATGCTTACGTCGGCGGTTACGCAAATTTGACGTCAGGAGATTGGAATAAATAGGGCCCCAAGAGTGTTGCACGCAGCGACAAGGAAGAGACGCGACCGCTTTTCGCACTGAATCTCGTCCGTTTCTCCTATCGACGGAGCACGTGCCCAGAGAATCGGGGAACAAAACAAAGACCGAATAGCTGCTTCGTCACCAACATGTCACTAGACTGCGACACTACCAAGTCTACTAGACGTACGGCTCCAAGCATGACAATGGCAAACTCACTGCAAACTTTTCATGACCTGGCATTGGCGTCAGCCTGGTGCGCCGTTCTGCGCTGATTTTCTGCGTTGAAGTTTTGCGCTGCTCGCTCCGGTATTGCCCGATCGTCTCAACGACCTTTGAACCAAGGAGTGAAACGCCAGAAAGCAAAAAACGGCCAAGGTCACAATATTTACTGCTAACGCGACGACTCCTTATTGAATGCAACAACTGTAAAAAAAAATGTACAGCACTACTACGCCCGTAGGTACAACTACACGCTGCCGCCGCATAAGTTTGTTAGAGGAAAGGAAGGCGTCCAGGCACACAAGAAGAGGGAGACGGAAAACAGAGCGTTTATGTTGTCCCGTCTCCTTTGCCTTGTGTGTTTCTCTGCATGGCAAACTTCAAAATCGAAGCTTTCACGCCTAACTTTCCATAACATAACCAACCAGCTCAACTTTCCCTCTGCACTTAAAGATACGTTCACACCAGCGGCCACAACTCACGAGTCATACAGGTGGTAAAAAATTGGAGGCTTATCAAGGTTAAGCCCAGTGGATGCTTCGCATCCACTGGGCTTAACCTTAGCGTATTCTTAGCGTTTGGAGGCATCTTGACCGCATACACGCCCGGCGCAAAGACGCTGGCGCGGTTGCGGGCACAGAGACTGACGCGCCAGCGGGCGCGCGCCGCTTCATCCCTGGCGTGAGGTCACATATCACGTGATGCAGCGATCGTGGCGCCGCCGCCACGTCGCGCGCGACGGCGCGAACCGAAGCGTGGAGGCCTCCGCCGGGCAACGCCCGACGGCGCGATATGAGGCCCCATCTGCAGCCGGTGTGACGTCATCACGTGATGACATGTCAAGTGACCTACTTGAAGGTCACTTGAAGGTCAATGGTGGCGACCGCCGGGAGGCGACCGACGGCGCGATATGAGGCCCCACCTGCAGCCTGTGTGACGTCATCACGTGACGTCATGTCACGTGACCCCACTTCAGGGTCAATGGTGGCCACCGCCGGGCGTCGCGCGAAGGCCCGAAACCTACGTTAATATGCTACGCATAAAAGCGTGTGGCGAAAGAGGCAAGCGGCAGATTGTTCCTGCCGAGAAGCGAATGGGCTTTACAGATATCTTTCGCGCCAGGCTGCTTGCCGCCAGTCGGGGAGTCCAATGAGCAGCGGCCGATTCGTTCGCGTGGGAAAACGCTGCAAGGAAATGGACCTATTCCTACATCGCTGCTATCTGCTGCAGTGAATGCAGCCGATAGCGAACCATTTGCTTGCCGCTGTGGCAGAGACACCCACAGATGTGAGCATCCCACTACCGATGTGCTCTCCTAGCCTGCGGCACGTTACGCGCGATTTTGCCGCTAGTGTGGACCTTAAGGCTCGCTGTGCACCCAACCTTCGAGGCCAGTTCTTCCCTAGCCTAAACAAGAATATTCGCTTCATTTCCGCAGATTTTTTAATAAAATGCTGTTCAGTTTGTGAGTATAGCTTTTGAAAAGATAAATTTCGGTGTTATGAATATAAGCCGCAATGTTTGTGGTTAATTGCTTTCTACGCTCGACGTTAAATTTTACTTTTTACCCCATTAACTCAAGCTGGAATGAAGTCGAATTTTGGTATCCTTGTAGGAATTCCACACAGCTTATGCTTCGTCAGATCCCTTTGCGATTGGTCGCCGGCCTTCATTAATTATACAAGGTAATAATTTTCGAAGTATTTTGGATGTTTTTTTTTTTCAGAAGCGGCTGTGGCAGATTCGAAGAGGCAGACACTACTAGCACTAGAAATCAAAACAGATATTCAACTAATCGTAAGAATTCACTTATTTACTTTACGGCTCGTATTGGAATATGACCAGCCGTGGTAAGCTTAGTCGCTGTGGTGTTGGGCTGCTAAGCACGAGGTCACGAGATCGAATCCCGGCCACGCGGACGCATTTCAATGGGGCCAAAATGCGAAAACACACGTGTACTTAGAACCCCACGTTGCACCACGGTGCACGTTAAACCCACGGTGCACCACGGATAGAACCCACGGTGCACGTTAAAGAACCCCAAGTGGTCCAAATTTCCTAGTCCCCCACTACGGCATGCATCATAATCAGGACGTGGTTCTGGCACATAAAACCGCATAATTTTCTTTAAATATTGCAATATACGGATCGTAGACGGGGAGCTTGCGAGACGTATCAACTTGAAATTAATTTCAAGATTGCCACCAGTTTGGAGAAGTTATATCCCAATACGTGGAACGGAATACATGAGTGTCCCAGTTACGTTCGTGCTTCAGTGGATTAAATAGCGTTTTGTAGGTCGAACAACAGTTCATATTGCGCAAGTTTGATGGCGCATATCTCCAAACAGGCGCCATTCTGGAAATTGCAATTCTGGAAATATTGAAATTCTCAAAGTGTCGTTGAGTAATTCAAAAGGTAATGCACTTTTTAATTAGTTGAATATGTGTCTCCATTATTAGTTCAAGTGATGTCCGCCTCTTTCAGTACTATAGCTCCAGGACTAGAATTATGTTAATTGCAACGGGCGATTTCTCAAAAGAAATTCCACATAAATTAAAAAATGATCACCCTCTATGTTCACCATCCCCACTTGTTGGAATTCTCGCTTTCCGGGCCCTCGGATACTATTCAGGATGGCCCCAGTTTCTCACTCGTCTCGAGTTTTTTCGACGGGCAGTCAGAGAACAAAGATTAGCACGAAAAACAGGAAAGCAGCAAACAACAAAAGCAGCAAACAACAAAGTGTCGACATAAAACCGCGTATCTCAACACGAGCGCCCCCTCGGCAGGCCCGCTTCGTTACAAACACAGACGACTGGGTAGTGTGACACGGCAGCACCATTCATTTTTATCCCTATCTTCACCCTGTGTGCGTCGCAACCGTGTGTCTTCTTTGCTATCTGTCTATATCCACCATTCCCTCGCGGTGATAAACAATTTTGAAGCACATCCTGTGCACATCTTCCGCATCTTCTAAGCATCTTCCTGCTTAGAAATTACCACATGTGAGCATTAGAACTACCTCAGAAGCGCTAAAAGCAAAGCTATTCCTTGGGAACGTTGCCAGGTTTTCTTGACCGTGGGTGCTGCGTGGCAGTTCCCTAGCCGAATGTGCCAGCCAATCACAGCGGAGGACGCGCGCAGAATCGCTACTGAGTACTCTGCACCCCCACCGGCTGGCACTCACCTCCACACGCGAAGTAATGAGCTCCGAATGGAAGCTCAATACAAGCGAGATCAGGACGCCAAAGAAGCATGTGCTTGCTGCGGTAAACCTAAAGAAACGATGGAGCATGTTTGTTGGACTGTGAATATATCTGTCATGCGTAGTCGATTTAGGCACCTCTGGCCTCTTTGAAGCCCTTGGCTTCAGCGAGAGCAGGAGAAGAAGTAAACATGCATGTCCGCAATGGAAATTAGTATGAGGCGATTGGATGATTGGTGGAAGAAAAGTAAGTTCACAATAGTAGCTCAGAAACTTTCGTTATGGGAATTCATGACGATCTTTTTTTCCTTTTTTTTAACATAGCTAGGAGATTAGGTAATAAGATAAAAACTTTGTGACGCAATCTACCCCCCCGTTCCAAAGTGGACGCTCATCACCTCCATGCATCCAACCCACGGTGGCTACTATTTTGTGGCGGACGGACGTGTTTTTCCAGGGGTCCCTGGCACCGACGAGAGAGAGAATAAACATCAATGAAAACTGGTCCCTCAGTTTTCCTTCGGGGCGAAAACGGGGGAGAACGGGATCAACCCCTGTCCCATACCATCCTCCTTCGATGATGATGACAGTGGTGGCGCTTCGGGTGACGGCTCGAAGTCCTTCGACTCGGGCGGCATCACCGGCTTGCCAGACGGCCCAAAGCGACGAAGTGTATGTGTGCGTGCGTGTTTGTACGTGTGTGCGTGTGAGCGTGTACGTGTACTTGTACGTTAGGCGAAATCAGAGCAGGACCTTCGTGGCGCAACCCTCGGCCACGTTTGAAAGGGGACGCTCGTAGCATCTATCAATCCATCCGATGCGGCGGTGGATGCGGCGGCCATGCGGGGGATAGAAAATGGAAGACCCGAAAGCTTGCCTTCGCACATCCGTGGAAACGGAGGCGGCATTGCATTAGCCTCTCCGCAATGTCTTTATGCGGCCATTCAATAAACACAAACTCATGTCTCGACATTTTGTGCATTCAAACAAAGCTTCGCTGTATATAGATTCCAACACCTTGCATCTGCTGCACTTTTCTAATATAACTTGCACACATAATGCGCTGGGTAGAACAATAAAGAAAGGACAGAAGGCGCCAACGGTTTGACCACGTGACTTCTTTTTACCCACACATAAGTTAACGTCCAAGTTATGATAACCCAAGAGTGAATGAGCCAATGAAATTGGAGGCCCGCTGAGGGTATTTCATGTCTGGATACCAACAGCTCATTCATATATGAGGGCGTCGCCAGAGATCACAGTGATACCGAACCACGACAAACTCGAGCCTCCTTGCATGGCACCCCTTTTATGCAATAGGCTGTGACAGCAGTGCTCACTAATGATGCCACATCGTCGAGGAAATCTACCCACCAGTCAGTTAGTTCTACGCGCTCACGACAAACGTACCATACTCAGCAGGCTCGTCATCTCCATTGGGCCATGGAGTCTTCGGTACCCGACTGTAGGCTTCGGGCGGCGTCGCTCTTCGGTTAGGCTAGCGGGTGGAAGTAGCCGTCCGGCGACGACAAGAACGACCGACCAACGGGCGCTGGAAGCCTGGAACTCTGAAAAAGTAAATAGTGCACATTTACGACACCCACAGAAAACAACCTGAACAAAAAATTTGTTTACAGAACGCTCAATTCAAGCACGAAGCACCAGCCTTGGTACCCTAATGACTATGGCGTTGCGACGCTGGCCTCGGCGTGGCGGTTTGGGGTGGCGACATGTTAAAGAACATGTCGTGGTTATCATAACCCGAAGCCACACCCTTAACGGCGTTCCTCATAATCTAATCGTGGTATTCGCATGCAAAACCCAAGCATTTAAGTTTTTCTACGCTGAAACCCGAAGCAACTTTCTGAACCGCTTCGTTAGAATTCCAGACACCATTACCCATTTAGTTATATAGTGACTGATATCTACTAGCCTACCATAAACGAAGCCACAAGAATTTTTGAAATGGTGCAGCAATAGCAAATATACAGACGTTTGATAAGCGAGTGCGCGGCAACCGCTGTTTCTCGCTCTCCTTCGGTGCGCTTCCAGTTCGCGCCCCCTCCCCCCTCTCCACATACGTTCGTCAACTTTACGCAGCTGAGCGAAAGCTACGGGCTGCATCAGCACACCAGGAGAAAGGCTGCTCCATGGAGTGCTCGTAATGCCCCTCCGTGTGGAGCTAGCTGAATAGAAGCTTCATAAAAGGTTCACTGGCGCACCAATGGGCGAGCCATCAACACACAGTCGGCTCCAGCCACGTTGGCTTTGTGGTTTTGGCACCCTGGTATTGGCGCTCTCCTTCCCTGAAGACCGATGAATCGACAAATTTTACCCGCAGTGATGTCACGTCTAGCTCTCTGTTCACATCGCGACGCGCGGAGGTGATAAAGGGAAGGTGGTCACGGGAGAAACACGGGATTGCTATTTCAATCGACGGCGTTCCGGTGTTTGGAGTTTGCGCATGCGCCAGACATTTGGATTGCGCTGTTCGCGCGTTTGTTTGAAATGCCTAAAAAAATGTCGCAGTTGGTCCCGAAAGGCAATGCAGCGATTGCAATAGTAATCTATTCTGCTGTTATACAAATCAAAGATAGCAGTTTCATCGGCCGCATAAATTTATAAGCATTCACTTGCCGACTAAATTAAGAAGCATGGTAACCCGTGCGCACGAGCAAACGAACGCATCTCACTCGATGACCACGGAAACTCACTGTCGAAACACTGTAGTGAGGAAGCGCAGAAGTTGCAGCAAGCGAATTGACTGTCGTGTTACCTTTCGCTTCGACGCGAACTAAGCAGCGATAACATAGCGCACACGAAGCTATCAGCAATCGTCGGACTCTTTTCCACATCGCTGATCGCTTTTCAGATAGTTTTTAAGATCGCTTTCAACGCACAGCACCCACTACGTCGTGTCTCGTAATCTGATCGTCATTTTGCCATGTAAAGCCGTAGAAACCTGGGGTGCGATCGGAGATCTTTGTTCGATGCGCGTTCTGTTCGGTTGCTGCAACGTCACAAAGTGGCAGTATGCAAAATTTCTAAGAACGGGGCGGAGAGAGCAGCCTATCGGCAAGCGGTGAACTCCCCTGAAGTTTACTTCCCTCGGTTGTCGTCTGCTTGCAGACAGTATACTACAAAACGAAATGTTTCTCGCCTTCCAAAGAATGAAATCTTTACCTAAGCATGTATTTTTTTTCTTCGCAAGCTCAAACACATATTAAAACAGTAGTACGTGTGACTACTGCAATTCATAACTATTTGTTTCTCTGCGTCGTTCCTATAGGATCTGTGACAAGAAGAAAAAAAGCGACGGGAACAGTGGCGCACTTTTTAAGAGGCAGCAACAACATTCCAGTGGCTCGCTGCCACCAATGATGGGGCCGATTTCGCTGTACAACCAACGCAACATTTGCTCCGAGAAACGAAAGCGACGCCGGAATTCACTTTCGGTCATTTCTTCAAACGCGCTTTGCACCGCCACCCGCTCTCATTCCTCCTTCTTGAGCAACGCCAGCGCAACAACCTACGTTCCCAACGCAAGCGCCATTTTTCTCGAATTAAACTATGGATTGGATCCGGACATGCTATACAACTGCCTAAGCTGCCATTTTTATCCAATCCAATCCACCAGACGCGCCATGGAAGCCGGTTTCGTAACGAGCGATGATAACTCCAAACTTCCCAACTCCCGTCGTGTTCGGCGCCCAGCAGACGAAGTGCTCGGTGGCAAGATGATTGACAGGGGCGTGTCGTCATTTTGACGTCACCAAAAACGTGGCCGCGCCCCGTGGCTGACGACGTCGGCGCGGAGTAGGCCAACCGCGCGCACCGGTAGCCGAACAACGATCTCCGATCGAACCCGTGAAGCGACTTTCTTGATCCCTTTTGTTCGGATTCGACGCACAGATCCTCTCAGGGACAACCGCCTTCTTTGTGACCCACAAGGCGTTGCCATTGCCTTCTACACTATGTCGCATCTTATCTTCCGTAACCCACGTAAAGACAGTATGGCATTGTCTGCAGAACCCGCCTAACAAGCACATGTTAAGTACCGAACCCGCTCAACAACCCTTTAGCGACCGCATCCGACTGCCTTCTGCGTATCGCCGCCAGCCTTTGTGATGGGTGGTTCCAGGTTTCTTGATCTCCCTCTTTAATGCTTTCTTTCTTGAGGGTGAGTTCTGTGGATGGGATGGCGTCATGACGGTTTGAATTTGTAAATTTGTCGTTGATTAGTTGGTTGATATGAGAAGTCATTCTGCGCCAGAGAATGTCGCGAGCACCTTTTCGAGCTTAGGTGTCACGAACTCTCTTGCCAACGAACAATCTTGTTTGCACGGTTCTGAACCATAAAGACAGTCAGTTATTGGTACATTCATGTTTAGTGCGATCTGTCGCAAGATGGAGACTGCATAATGCATGATAATAATCATGGTGCTGTCACATGAATAACAAACTCCAATATAACAATAATAAAACAAGAGATACTGTTAGAAACACTTTCCTAATCTAGATCTGGCAATTGATTTATGTACAGCACTGCCAAACAACGCCAACTAGGAGGGTTCAGCGCTTCGCTGTGGAGACGTGAGGTATACCGAGGCCTTCAATCTAGTGATTTATTATCAAGTTTCAAGATCTATCTAGCGGTAAATTAAGACCTTGTGGATGCCTGCCCAAAGACTTAAGTTTCAAGTAGACATGAGAAAGTGGATTCTCCATTGAAAACTGGTATTACTGAAAATAAAGCTAGAAAGGACCGAACCAATGAAAGGCCACAAGGTGTGTGCTAACAATAGCCAGGCGGCGGCTCTCAGGTCTTGAACCAAATAAAACGGTCTATACCTCTCGTGCTCTAAAGGCAAGCAGTGGCAGACATGCAAATCGTATGTATGTATGTATGTGTGTGTGTATGTATGTATGTATTGTCACGTGGTAGTGACGTTAAAGAACACAGTAGCAGTACTGTGAAAGACAAAACTAGCTTTTATTGGGCGAACCTGTGCCCACAAAACAGGCTACACTTAAAGCGCAACGATAGCGGCGAACACAGTCGGCGATCGTCGAATATCTGATCTGCGGGTCAAGCGCGTCGGCTTTTATACAGCAGTCGTCGAATGTTCAGTCTAATCGTTCGGACCCGCGTGCCTGCCACAAAGTTCTACACCATTCGCGTCACGCGATGAAATCAGATAATACAAGGCTCGGCGACAACAGACAGCGGATAGAAGCATCGATAACTTTCCAGAAACTTCGGATACATGCAGGCGCGTCCCGCGCTGTGCGATAACATTTGTTCGGCGGCGAAACGTGGTCGCCCGATAGAGATAAGTACAGGTGTCAGTATGTATGTATGTATGTATGTATGTATGTATGTATGTATGTATGTATGTATGTATGTATGTATGTATGTATGTATGTATGTATGTATGTATGTATATGTGTGTTATGCACGTGCGTATGTATGTATGTAAGCATGTGCGTATGTATGCATGTATGCATGGGCGCATGTATGTATGTATGCATGTGCGCATGTATGCATGTATGCATGTGCGCATGTATGTATGTATGCATGTGCGCATGTATGCATGTATGCAGGAACGTATGTATGCATGCATGTATGTATTTATGCATGTATGCAGGAACGTATGTATGCATGGATGCATGTATTTATGCATGTATGCAGGAACGTATGTATGTATGTATGTATGTATGTATGTATGTATGTATGTATGTATGTATGTATGTATGTATGTATGTATGTATGTGCGTATGTATGTATGTGTGTATGTATGTATGTGTGTATGTATGTATGTATGTGCGTATGTATGTATGTGTGTATGTATGTATGTATGTGCGTATGTATGTATGTGCGTATGTATGTATGTATGTATGTATGTATGTATGTATGTATGTATGTATGTATGTATGTATGTATGTATGTATGTGTTGATGTGTTCTTGTTTCTGTCGAACAATCTTCTCTCCTACCTGGGTCAGCGAGTAGACGGCGGTCGAATGGTTAGCGCACAGGGCTGCTGTGCTGAGGTAAATGTTCCAAATAAACCATCGGATCAACTTGGGTCACTGAGTATGTGGCGATGTGTACATGCAATTATTCATGTCCCTCGCTGCTGAAACAAAGTGACAGTCCTCAGATTGGATTGTTTCTTAGTACACGAGAACCTGTCGCTATGGGAGGGTAAACCTAATGAAAGGACCAATGTGCCAATCATTGGACTACATGTATTGTCATTAGCGTCATTAAATGTCTTTCATGTAGATTACTTCAGGAAAGTGTCAGCGTGACTGGATGCCATTCCCCTTTTGCAGATGAGTGTTCGTCGTTTGTGCGCGTTAAAAAACAGCCAGCTCCGTGGGTTTCGGCAGCAAGAATACATATTGTTTTGAGGGGAGCTTGAAAATGCTGTATGTGATTTTTCAAGCTGCCATGCATCGAGTCAAAGCACGCTAACAATGATTTGACGTTCAACTAAGTTGGGCTGTCTGGATGCAAAACACACAGTACTGTGGTTGTACGACGAATGTCATGACTAGCAACAGAATGCCTCGTTTTGCACTCGGCAGAATCCCTTCTCTCGTTGCCGAACACTCGCTTTACGTCATCGCTTTGTGGTATATGCATCCTAATTGCGACAGAAATTATATGGAACCTGCAGGCATATTTTTCCCGTCGTGGTCGGCGTTCCGCATAAAATCTAAGAACGATAACACCGACACCACGAGCCGTATGTGTATACGTGCAAGGGAAAGTGCGCGAAGGTGAGCCGAGGACGGTGGCTCAAACTTGCGCTCGAAAGGGAGGAAAGCGGCGAGGAAGCACGCCGTCTTCCGTCGCGCGCAAGGCGCCGGGGGGAGGGGAGGGAGAGGGGGCTTCTACTTTCACGGCGGCTGCGCATGGCACGGCCGCCCGGGCCCAATCTTGAATGCGATATGCGGCGAGTACAGTGTCTAGGTGCACCGAGGGCTAATAGCTTCGCTTGCGATTTGTTCTCGCCCCTTAGTTCGCGTTGAAGCGAAAGGTAGCACGAAGGTCACTTCACTCGACGCTGCTGCTGCGCTTTTTCACTCCAGTGCAGTGTGCTCAGTTATCGAGTAGGATATGTTCGTGTTTGCTTGTGCGCGCGTGGCACCATGCTTATAAATTTATTAAGCGAATGTTTCCAACTTCATGCGGCCGATAAAGCTACTATCCTTACTCCTTATAGCTGTCCATTAATTTGCTATCACAATCGATACTTTCGGCAGAAACATCGACTTTTTAGTTTTTAGTTCATGCGCAGCAGGATCACTTGATCCTCCATGTGTGGTGCCACTATGCGTCGTGCCATCAACGACAGCAAGGATTTTATTCCATACATGTTCCTTTGTTATCAGTTTCACCCCCATAATATCTTCTCGAGGGCGAAATAAACCTTTCGTTTGTCACCCGGCCCTTGTGTCATCCTCTTGCTTGTTCGCGCCTTTTGAACTGTTTCAGTACGGACTCCGCAGCGTGATAGCGGCATGAAATGCGAAAATGCGCAGCCGGACGTACACATTCACCGCCTTCACTTGAAGGCTTGCAGCGAAGTTGTCCGCGGACTGCCAGAAGTAATATCGCTGTGGTGCAAGCTCGTTATAACAAGAAAAGAAAGTAGGCACTCTTTCGGGTAAGCTTCCTTGCATGGCTTGGGCCTGCCATGGGTTCCAGAATGTATTTTGTCCCACAATGCATATAAGCACGATGTAGTACTTGTCCAGTACTTATGATTTCTTGAAGACTAACCACCTCTAAATTTTTCGCAGCGGTAGCTCACGCAATCAAATATGTTCAAGGACCACATCTGCGTTTGTCCTATACTGCAATACACTAGCTAGCTCTTGTCTTTTAACTCCAAAGAAATTACCAATCAAACTAATGACCATAGTGGGCAAGCAAAAATATTTTCTTCACTCGAATTTTGTTTCACGGAATCTTATAATGGTGCATTCCTGCTCCTGCGTGTTTCTTAGCTGATGTTTCAAGAATATCACTAAAGCTCCCTAGAACATGTTCACTGTTGTAAATGTAAAACGCTTGAAAGCAAGATGTAAAACGCTTGAAAGCAAGTTCTTTTGAACAACACTATAAAATCTACTACCAGTCAGCCCTTCGAAGTATCATATTCAAACTCAAAGTGTCCTGAAAAATCCGAGGAATGTTCATTGCAGGACCTCCCGCGGATGCTAAGAGCATAAGCAGCTAGACTTGACTAGGACAATGCTTGCACCCTTAGAAGACATTACAATGTCCTGAAATTGACATAGTGAGGATATCAGATGTTATGCTGTCTGGGATGGTATTTCATTAGTAATCTGGCGTAAACGTGTCGTATAAGCGGCATTATTCTCACGACAGTATTATCTCATTTCTGTCTGGAAGACTCTTGACAAACAAGTGCGTTGATAGGGGTATCATTCTTATTAAATATAGCTTTACGAGACGTTCACGGATTCACCTTTCAGTATCCCGATGTGCGTTTACATCATGCTAATTAAAGCAATGCTTAGACAGGCTGTAACTCGCCCTATGCTCATACAAGTGTTCGCTTTCACTTTGCCCTGACCACGCCGATCAGCTGTCGCTGGGTTCTCCCACATCGCTGAAAGCGAATAACATTTAGAGCCATTATTTTTCATACGTGACGCAGTTTCTCATGGAATATGTCGACAAGAAATGGTGCTTTCCATTTGAGTGACGCGCATAATAACAATACTGAGTATGTGGCGACGTGTACACACAATTATTCACGTCCCTCGCTGCTGAAAAAAAGTGACAGTCCTCAGATTGGATAGTTTCTTAGTACACTTAGGATCTTAGTACAATCTTAGGATCACTTCATTCGCTATCATGCATTCGTCCGAACTGTAAGCGTCCTAACGAAAAGAGACGTCCAATCTGTGGTTAACTCGGAGATGCGCCAATTCGCTTCTGAATCTGTCAATATAGGCGCCTATGGCATCAGCAATACGTGCACGCCGCCTCGAGTCTCGAAAGTGAGAAATATTAACTCCACAAAAGAAGGTTCAGCGCATGGCTGAAAGATTTGAATGGGGAAAATCTCTCGACATAATCACTTTACATTAGTACATAGGGTGACAATTCATAGTGGACGCCATATTATGGACAGACGTTACGCGTTATCTCAATTCGCTAATCTCGAGCAGCACAGTATGAGATATATATACAGAAGCGGTAAATTTAAGTTTATTAGGGCTGTAGCATCACCAAAATACTGCATTTTCACGAACCAAAACGCTTAGAGGCTGCGCATCGTAAAATCCTGACATTCAAAAGGACATGCATTACACCACTCAGGTCATTTTTTTTTAGCCTGTACAAGTTTCACGATAGCCACATTCCCTAAATAGAAATGAAACCGCTGCACCCTGCAGACACAGTCTATCAGGCACCCTAATATATTCATTCCAGTAACATTTCTAGGTGCTTTCGTGTCGTATCACTGCGTTTTATATTTGCTGCATTCAAAATTATATCATTTGGCTGCGTAACTAAGACCAGTATTATTATGCGCGTCACCCAAATGGATGTTTTAGACATGATAACCTATATACTTGCCATGCAGTTTTATACGTGTTCATGGGCCGTTTTAGTGGAAGTGAGTAAATGCGAGTATTAATACTAATGTCATTCTATTCAAGCGTCGAAGTGCTTTTAGCCGAAGTAGAACTTATGCTCCATGAAATGAAGTTTTTGATATATTTTTTGCAAGAAATCTGCCACTCTTTGGCAACAACAAAATATTTTGTGTAAGATAACTTTTTTTCTTGTATTATTACAGTTCTGCTTCAGGTTTATCGAATGATTTCCGCTGTAGTGCATAAAAATTCTTCCTAGCTCAGCTATGTTTTGAAATAACGCCGGAAATATAGCAAAATTGATATTTTTAGATAATTCAATTTGAAATATAGAAACAGCTTCATTACACGCTTACAATGCATAAAATTGCCGATTTCTAGAGCCCGAAATCTTTACACAAAACAAGCAAGACAGCGAACGTTCTTCAGAAACAAGCGCAAATTCTAACAAAAAACAAACTATAGGCTCTTTCTTTCGAAATGTTTGCTTCCGCTGTTTTGCAAAACATTTGTGGCAAGAATCACAGGAAATTGGATGGACTGTCGAGGCAATTGAATGGAAAGTAAAAACACAGCTTCCTTGCACGCTTGCACTTGCAGAAAATGATGCCGGAATCGGCGATGAAAATAAGCTTCAAGAGCATTAACGTGTAAGCCCACAGCATTGCTACGAGCCAGAAGCATATAAATTATGCAAATGCACGGTCTGTGCACATTTCCCATGCTAGATACTGGTGGCGTAGCCGGACATTAGCGCCGTATTTCCCTCCGGTGCTGTGAGCAAAAAAAAAAAAAAGCTACGCAACATAATGAAAAGGAAGTGTTGCGCCCCATGGACCGACATTGACACGAGCAGGAAGGAAAGAAACACCGCTCTTCCTGTGTCCCTGTAGCTCTGTGCCCTCCATTGTTTTCGCGCTGAATAATAAGCATGCGTTACTCCTCATCGCAATATGGATGAGCGACAAGCTTACAACGCCATCCGAGTCTACACAAGAGCCGGCCATAGCCACCTCCGACAATTAGTTTTTTCTAACATGTGACATCAGGCGAAGCGCAACATCGGCTCGGAAGTCTCGCTAATGTCAATGATGGCCACGAACGACTTACGGCTCTTGTCGGGCTGCAGCTTCCTTCTCCCGGTCGTGTCGCCAGTCTTCGGCGCCCTGATGTCGCGTCCTACGGCATCGCTGCTTGCTTCTGTCTTGCCTCGGCCTTGCCTGAACATAAAATTGAGCAAGGCCTCTAATATTCATTTTATTTATTTATGTGATACAATACTGCAAACAATAGTCCAAGCAGGAGACGGTACAAAGAAGGAAAACATGCATGTTAACAAATCACAAAGTCTTAACGCAATAGCGTTGAGGGCCCCGCGTCGCTGAAAATCCGGCGTCGATATCCCGCGTCCAGCGTCGACCATCTTTACGCAAAAATTCATTCCGATGAAGGCACATTCTATCCGGCACTAAAGTTGTCCGTGTAAGACTGAAGTAGCTCATACCTTGTCTTCCGTTCTTTACAAAGTTATTCCTGGGAATTTTGAGAATGGTGGCCCACAAACAAATGTCATGAAACAAAACATCGACAGTGCATGCCGTTTATGTTGCCAGAGTGAAATATCACGAGTACGAAACAATAACAGAAGATTGGCGCACGCAAGAGGCCGCGTTTATACCGGGAAGCCCACCCTTCGAGCACAGATTTCGCCGCCAGCGTTTCCCGGTAAACATTATATAGTTACATAAGCTGCAGTTGTCTGGAAGAGTGAGATTCAGTCGGCGACATTTGAATTCTATCGCGCTCCACTCTTAAAGGCGAAGCTTATAGCGCCCTCCAAATGTTTACGTACGAAGGGTGAAGTTGATCGTAATCAATTACACTCTGCAATCGTACGTTGGAATAACGAATATTTATATTAGTTCTTGCGAATACAGGCTTGACGGGATGACTCCGTGACGTCAGGCTTTACCAGTGTGTTTCTCCAAGTAGTCGTAAGGTTTTATTCCCAGTTTACCAAATTAAATAGAAGCTAAGAAATTCATACCTGCTGTTTTTCTCTTTGAAAAAAGTGGTTCAAGTTCGGCCAATTGTAACGTCGCCGAAGGTGAGTCAAGATGGTTGAAACGTTTGTAAATGTAGCGGGCGGCTAATCTTTCAATATATTTCAAATTTTTTAGCGTTTGCTTGAGTAGAAGGGTCCCAAACAACAGTGTTGTATTCCTGAGAGGGTTTGATAAAAGTTTTGTATGTCATCAATCTTAGGGAGGGGGAACACTCGTCCAACTTATGTTTCGAAAGACCCAATGTTTTTTTTTTCGGGCTGTAGTGGATATGTTATTTAAATGGGTAGACAACTTAAGGTCGAAGGCTAATGTCAGTCCTAAATATTTACGTCCTCAATCTCTTCAACGCGCTTGTTTTTTTTTTTTTTTACACGGTAGGCATAGGGAAGTTTGCAGCGTTTATAAGTGATGCACGTGTGCGCAGTTTTCTGAAGGTTAATTACCATTTCCCATTTAGCACACCATTCTGCCAATTTCTTTAAAGCGTAATTTAAGGTGATTTCCACGGAGAAAGAATTCACGTCGGTAAATACGATGCGTTCATCTGCGAATAACTTCAAAGATACAGACGGCTCCGCGACGTCCACAGTGTGAATATAAATATTTTTAAAAAGTGGTCCCAAAAGAGGTCCCTGCGGAACACCTGAGCGTACATTTAAAAACCGCGAAGAAGATCCGTAAACGAAAAGGTACTGATTGCGGTTAGATGGATATACTACAACCAAGTTAATAATATTGGAGGGAAAAACAATTTCTTTCATTTTTAAGGTTAACTTTGAATGCACAACCCTATCAAATGCCTTCCAGTAATCTAGCAGTATGACAAATCTGGCAAGTTACAAAAATAACAAATATTTAAAAAAAATGTTACATTGACGAATGTTATATATCCCCTTAAAAGTGGCATATCACGTTGGCCTCTTGATAAAAATTTCCTTGCGCGGCGCTGCAGACTTCAGTGAGAGGGAACAGGGGTTGTAAGGTGGTCCTTTGTGCTTATTGTGGTCGGCCCGCGTAATCACGGACTATTAAGCGTCAATTAATTCTACAGACAGACATGTTTCCGCGTATTGAAACGAATGCTTGTTATTCATCTTCAATTGTAATTATTACTACAGTCCTTGTAATTGAAATCGCTGTTTAACATTGTTCTAGTCAAATGAGGAAGTATCGGACACGTTGAAATAAATATTTCTATTTGCTTATGTTTATTGTTGTCAAGTGTGATAAGTGGAATAATACCTCTCGGATGATTGCAATTCCCTTCTTCATATACATTATAAGTTCTGAGGTGTGAAGCACCAGCTGCACTTGCCACTGTAGAATTGCTAAGTAAACACATCCCGTGCAGTGGGTGTTGCCAGAGAAATAAAGATTGCAGTGGTACTAGCCTTGTGTCAAACCATGTATTGTGCGCATTTCTGCCACTGTGTGTGTGTGTGCGCGTGCGCGTGCGATGTGTGCGTGTGCGTGTGTGGTGTGTGCGTGTGCGTGGGTGTGCGTGTGCGTGGGTGTGTGTGTGTGTGCGTGTGTGCGTGTGCGTGTGTGTGCGTGTGTGCGTGTGCGTGATGTGTGCGTGATGATGATGATGTGTGGTGTTTTATGGCGCAATGGCCAGGTTTGACCAAAGAGCGTCATGACAGGTGGTAATGTTGACGATGTATTCTGGATGACATGCACAATGAACTCATCATGGTAGTTGTGATATGGCTGTAAAAGGGCCTAAAAACTTACGCTGTAGGTGGAGTGGAATATATAGGTGCTAAAATAATGACGGTGACTAGGATGTGATTTGGGCTTTGGCAAAGGGCTTTCGTTAAAAGATGATGCAATAAAACCATAGCACTGACACCAGAGTTTCAAGAGCCCTAGAATGCAGGGCTGTTAGTCGTATGCTTAAAAGTTGCCTGGTCAGATGATATTCAGGGTGTCCGTTTCGGCTAAAAACTCTAAGACTGTTTGCAGATTAAAAAGCGGTTCATCGCTAAGAAAAAATGCAGGGTGGAGGGGTAAATTCTCGCGATATGCAGCAGGGAAATACTTTTTTCCTCTCTGTTTCTATTGCAGGGCACTGAATTAGAGCATGGAGGACAGTGAGATTATTGCCGCACTTAACACAAGTTGGAGGATCACCCCCAGTCAAGAGATGAGAGTGGCTGCCGTATGTGTGGCCTATCCTTAAACGGCAAAGAAGTACTTCCTTGTACCTTGCTATTTTCCCATTTATCCAGTTCCCCAGTTTTGGTTTTATTATATGAAGCTTATTCATTGCTTCTTTATTCCATTCGCCTTACCAATGATTCCGCAATTTACTGCGTAGAAAAGGCTTTAGGTCTGTGGCTTGGATGCGGATATTTGAATCTGCATCGCTAAAGGTTACTGACCCAGCGCTTTCGTCAGCAGCTTCGTTGCCTTTTATACCTTTGTGACCAGGTACCCAGCATATCACAATCATTTGATTGCACATATATAGGGGGCACAAGAGACTGTACAACTCACTAAAAACTGAGTTTTTATATTTTCTTGGTCTAAGTAGGGCTCTGACTACACTTAATGAATCTGTAAATACAATAGCCCTAGCAAGTTCTGTGAGCCTTATGTTTTGAACAGCCGAGAGTATAGCATAGGCTTCAGCTGTAAATATACTTGTGTGTGGATTTAGTGCTCCGGATACTGAAAATGAAAGTCCCAGAGCTGCGTAGGAAACACCTTTAGAGGACTTGGAAGCGTCTGTATAATATTCTATACAGGAGTACTTCTCCTGAAGCTCACGAAAATGGAATTGTATATGTGCTTCTGGTGCCCTCTTAGATATTCCTACGAAAGAGACGTCGCATTCAATGTTCTGCCATTCCCATGGTGGGAGCAGGCGAGTGGGTGCCATTAGGACATTCTCTGGGACTAAGACACCTGTTTCTTCTGCCAGTGTTGCCAAACGAAGGCTCAACGGAGATCTAATACCTGGGCGCTTATGAAATAATCTGGCTGTAGACACATGAATAGATGAGTGACATGGATGCTGAACGTCTGATTTAACCTTGAGGGCATAGGAAAAGGTTAAATATCTCCTTTGGAGATGTAATGACCATTTATTACACTCCACATACAGGCTTTCTACGGGACTTGTCCTAAAAGCGCCTGTAGCCAGGCGTATACCCATGTGGTGAATGGGATCTAGCATCTTTAAAGCACTAGGCGCAGCAGAGCTATATACTATTGCTCCATAGTCGAGGCGGGACGGTATAAGGCTTTTGTAGAGGTTTAAAAGGCATCTCCGGTCACTTCCCCAAGATGTGCGCGATAAGAGCTTTAGTAAATTCATTGTCTTCAGACAACTCGCTCTCAGATATTTAAGGTGAAAGACAAATGTTAGTTTAGAGTCTAAGATGATTCCTAAAAATTTATGTTCGTGGCTGACAGATAGCCGTTGTCCATTTAGATAGCAGGGTCGGGTAATATAATATACCTCTCTTTTTCTAAAATAGAAGGCATGTGCTTTTTTGTGGGTTTAACTTGAATCCATTCTCGTCAGCCCACTCAGATATTTTGTTTAGGCCAAGCTGTATATGTCGCTTACAGGTAGAAATGTTGCATGATTTAAATCCTATCTGTACGTCATCCACATACACTGAATAAAACATTGTTCGTGGTATGACGCTACAGAGGGAACTCATTTTTACGATGAAGAGCGTGCAGCTCAGCACACCACCTTGTGGCACACCTGTTTCCTGCGTAAATTGACGAGACAGCACTTGACCAACGCTCACACGGAACGTACGATTAGAGAGGTAGCTTTGAATCAGATTCAAGAGATTGCCTCGGACACCCATACAAGCCAGATCCCGAAGAATTCCAAAACGCCAGGTTGTGTCGTATGCCTTTTCCATATCTAAATATACGGCTAATAAAAACTGCTTGTGCACGAAGGCATCTCGGATGTTCGCTTCCATGCGGACAAGGTGATCTGTCGTACATCTACCCTCCCTAAAACCACACTGCAAGGGGTCTAGTATTTTGTTGCTCTCAAGATAATGAATTAGGCGTCTGTTTACCATTTTCTCAAAGAGTTTGCATAGGCAGCTTGTCAGGGCTATAGGCCTGTAGCTGCAGACCGAAATTGGATCATTGCCCTCTTTGAGAATAGGAATAATGACTGCTTGCTTCCAGGCAGATGGAATGTAACTGGCACAGAATATGGAATTAAAGAGTGATAGTAGTGTTTTGTGTGTTTCGGCGTGTAGGTGTTCTATCATCTCATAAACTATTCGATCGCCCCCAGGAGCTGATTTATTGCAAGAGTTCAGTGCAACCTGAAATTCCACCATGTTAAATGGCCGGTTGTAAGGTTCATTTTTATTTCCTTTCCGATTCAGAAGCTGTCGTTCCGCTTGTCGCTGGCATCTTAGAAATGTATCTAAGTAATGGGATGAGCTCGAGATGTACTGGAAATGTGCCCCTAGCGAATCAGCTTGGTCCTCAATAGTGTTTCCTTGTGTATTTACTAAAGGTAGAGGGTGAGTTTGGCGGCCTTTCATTTTGTTGACCCTATTCCAGGCTTTCCGTTCGTCTGTATATGAATTGATGCTACTGATGTATTTTTGCCAACTTTCCCGTTTGGCCCGGCGGCGTGTTCTTCTACCTAGTGACTTTATTTTCTTGAACTTGATAAGATTCTCGGCGGTTGGAGATTCGCGAAGGTGACTCCAAGCCTTATTGTGATTTTTACGAGCTTCTTTGCACTCCGCATTCCACCAGGGAACACGTCACCTAGTGGGTGATCCATTTGATTCAGGGATACACTGTGACGCCGCATCAACAATAAATGCTGTCAGATATGCCACGGCGTCATCAATAGGAAGTGCAGAGATGTCTTCCCAGGTCATGCGGGTGAGTTCTTTATAACGCTTCCAGTCGGCTGACTCGACTATCCAGCGGGGGACGCAAGGCGAGCATTGATCATGTTTTGTTCATTTTATGAGAATTGGAAAATGGTCGCTCCCATATGGGTTTTTAAGTACGTTCCACTGTAGATACGGAACGAGTGTACCAGATGCAATGCTCAAATCGATCGATGAAAATGTTTAGTTATTTAGCAAACATGCACCTGTAGTGAAGAGGAGGCTTTCTACTAGGCGTCCCCTGGCATCACAACGACAACCTTTCCAAAGGGTGTTGTGTGCATTGAAATCTCCGACGACAATATAAGGTTCGACCAGTTCATTAATAAAGCTTTGGAATTCTGTTTTTGAGAGATGGCAGTTCGGAGGGATGTATACTGAGGAAATCGTTACTAGTTTATTAAACAGTATCGCACGAACTGCAACTGCCTCTAGGTGTGTTTTAAGTTGTAATTGCCGGCAAGCAACACCCTTGTCTACAATAATTGGCACACCGCCAGACGAGGCAAGAGCGTCGTTGCGGTCTTTTCGGTATATGGCATACTGCCGGAGAAAGTTCGTCTGTGAAGGATTAAGATGTGTTTCTTGGACACACAGCATCTTTGGATTATACTTATTTAAGAGTCCCTTAATGTCGTCTAGGTTGTGGAGTAAACCCCTGACGTTCCATTGTATTATCTGCGGATCCATAATGTATGTGTTTTGTGCTGTGTGTCTAAGAAATATACATTATATAAGCTCACGAGACCTTTTCAGGTCGCTTGATACGAGCTCTCTCTTTCTTCCCGGAGCGCTCGAGGGAGCTGCGCCGTTCCTTGGGCGTCTGAGACGCCGGATTTGTGCTTGTATCCATCACCTCGTCTGAGGCGGTGGATACTGCCCGCGGAGCAGGCACTTTCGCGACAGTGGCGGGCCAATCTCTACGAGCAGTGGCCCTGGGTGCAACAGGCCCGGAGGTCTGCTGGCCCTCATTTGCGGGCGACGGAACAGCGCTGGCTGTCCCAGTCAGAGGGGGGGCGGATGGCGTGACCGCCGTCACTCACCGAGTGACTTAGGCGGGCGCCGAATGATGTGGCGCTGCCCCCCGGCGCGCCACATCGGTGTAGGAAGGACTGTTCTGATTGTTGGAAAACAAACGCTTGCGTGCCTCTGGGAAAGTCAGATTTAGTTTCACTTTGAGTTCTATTATTTGTTTTTCCTTTTTCCACGAAGGGCAGGATCTTGAGTAAGCAGGGGTGGTCTCCTTCACAGTTGGCACAGTGAGTTGCTGAACTGCAAACGTCAGAAGAGTGTTCGGTGGAGCTATACTTGGCACAAGTCGCACGCCGTCTGCAGGTTTGTGACCCGTGCCCAAAACGCTGACACTTAAAGGGACACCAAAGTGAAAAATGATTTCTTCTGCATGAGTTACTTACCGTTCTACAACACCAAAAACACCGCTCTTAGAACGCTAAGACGTTTGATAAGCCACAAAAAGCGCAAGAACGATATGCGGGTGGCGACGCCTACTTAAGTTCCCGCATCTGGGGGCAGTGACGTCTTGGATTTTGATGGCATCTTCTAGGGCCTACTAATTATATATAGCGGTACAGATTGACTACATTGTGTTCTTACGGAACCAAATATTAAACATGCCAAGTTTCTGGAACCTTTATTCAGTCAACGTGGCCCAAATGTGAAAATATAATTTGGAATCCCTGACGTCACGCTGACGTACCGGCGCTGGGGTTTCGGTGCGAAATTCAAATACTGATACTTGACTTTCATTTTCTCATCTAATAAACTATTTTTTTTAAATGACTGCCTGCAGGGTTCTCAAACAATGCTTCATTAGTATAAACTGATTTCTTGTTTCGCTTTAGTGTCGACGCGGGTTTGGAATGTATGGTCTGACACGTAGCTTACAGTAACCGGTCTTGATTGAGTCTGGAAGAATGCTTGTTCCTAAAGTTATGATAATGTGCCTAGTTGGTATTTCTTTGTCATCCCGTCTTATTTTGATCCTTTGCCCCTTGACAACGTTCTGTTCCTGCCATCCTTCTAGTAATTCACTTTCACTAAGTTCGAGAAGGTCATCTTCCGAGATGACCCCGCGCACTGTATTCATCGTCCTGTGTGGGCCTACTGAGACGGGAATGTCCCCGAACGCTACAAGTTTCGAGAGTCTGTCGTACTGTGGCTTGTCGCGGACTTCGAGAAGAAGATCACCACTTCCCATCTTCGTTACTTTATAACCTGGACCTATTGCTTCTGTGAGGGATTTGGCTACAAGAAAAGGTGATATCATTCGGACTGTCTTAGTTTCCTGTTGACTGTGAACAACGTGGTATTTCGGAAATGACTGTTTTGGTTCCATAAAGAAGCTGAAAGGTTCATCGCTGTGCCCCCTCTTCAGGGAGCGATCAGGTAGCGGGGGGAAAGCGTTTGCCATACAAAGTTTGGAAATTCGGCGGCGATGGTGGCCACCCACCACCGAGCCCAACAAGGGGACGCTACAAGGTCTGGAAAGTACCTGCAGACGCCAGCCATGCATCGCCGCTATAACCTAATATAAAATACCCAAGTTTACCCATGGGTAATTACACCAGGTTAACCCTTGCCGCCCAGAATACGGAAGCGAGAAGAAGTGATAAGGAGACAGGAAAGAAGAAACAGCGAGAGAGAAAGCGAAAGATTGAAGAGGAGGACAGGAAACGGCGACTGCCGATTTCCTCCAGGAGGGTCAGTCTGGAGGTGCCGTCTATGTGAAGCCGAGGCCGAAGAGGTGTGTTGCCTCCGCCGGGGGGCCTTAAAGGTCCAAACACCCAGCATTGGCTCAACCCCCAGGATCCCCCTTTCCCAAGACACGGCTAAGCCGCGCACGGCTACACGCCGGAGGGTCCAACCCTCATGTGCTCGGGTACGTGGTGTCGCAACGCACCAAACGCCTGCTGACGCAGACGCCCCTGCGGAGGTGATGTGTGCGTGTGTGTGGTGTGTGCGTGTGCGTGTGCGCGTGTGCGTGTGCGTTAGGCGAAAGAACAGGACCTTCGCGGCGCAACCCACGGCCCGGTTTGAAAGAGGACGCTCGTAGCATCTACCAATCCATCCGATGCGGCAGCGGCGGCGGCGGCAGCGGCGGCGGCGACAGCGGCCGTGCCGGGTATAGAAAAAAAGACCAGAAAGCTCGCCTTCGCACATCCGTGGAAGTGGAGGCTCCACAGTGCCTGAACGTCTCCCTCTGCGGGTCTTCAATAAACACAAACTCGTGTTTCGGCATTTCATGCATTCACACAAAGCTTCGCTGTATATAGATTCCAACTCGTTGCATCTGCTACATTTTTCTTATATAACTTGCTTGCAAACGTAATGCAGTGGGTGATACGATAAACAAATGATGGAACGCACCGACGGTTCGACCAAGTAACTTTTTTATGGCCACCCATGACGTAACATCGAAGTTACGATAACCCAAGAGTGAATCCAGGTTACTCAACGAAATTGTACGCTTGCTGAGAGTTCAGTTTCGTGTCTGGACACAGCAGCTCATTTATGTGAGAAAGTCGCCACGGCTCACGGTGATCCCGAACTTTGACAAACTGGGGCCTTGCTGCATAGCACCCCTGTTATGCAATACGCAGTGACAGCAGTGCTCGCTCATGCACCGCAACATCGAGGAAATCTACGCGCCAGTCAGTTCCTATAGGCGCTCACGACAAACGTACCATTCTCAGCCAGCTGTTAACTCCCTTGGGCCATGGAGTCTTCGGTATTCTACTGTAGACTTTGGGTGGCGTCGCTGCTCTCTTAGGGCTAGGCGGCCACTTTCCACGACGAGGTTCTCTGGAAGCCTACCACTCTAAAACAGTAAAAAGATCACTTTTAGGAAACTGAAGGAAACCAACCTGAACAAAAAATTGTAGAACGTTCAGTTCAAGCACAAAGCACCCGCCATGGTACCCTCGTGGCTATGGCGTTGCGACGCTGGGCCCGGGATTGCGATTTAAATCTCGGCAGCATTTCCATGGGAGCAAAATGCAAAAAAAATACACTTCTGCAATGTGCATTCGATGCATGTTAATGAATATTACGTTTTCATCATAATCCGCAGTGCACCACTACGGTGTGTTTCTGTTTCCGTTTTTCTAAGCTAAAACGCGAAGCAACTATCCGAAGCACTTTGTCATAATGACAGCACCATGCTCTCCGGAACAACATTAAAGCCTCCCAGATCTTTCTGAGCTCTAAATCTAGATAAGTAGCGGCTGATATGTACTATAGTCCAGCATCAACATAAAGCCGCAAGAATGTTTTGGAAAGGTGCAGCAATAGCCAAGTTACAGGCGTTTGACGGATGAGTGCGCAACGACCGCTCCTTCTCGCTCTCCTTCGCTAACCTTCCAACTCGCGCTCGCTCCACCTTTCTCACATACTCTCACCAACTCTACGCATGCGCAGCGAAAGCCGCGGGCCGCGTCAGCACACCAGGAGACCACTCCCAACGGCCCTCCCCGTGCAGCTGGCTGGATGGAAGCTTCATAAAAGCTTCAGTGGCGCAACAATGGGCGAGCCACCATCCATTCTCGGAACACACAGCCGGCTGCAGCCATGTTGGCTCTATGGTACTGGCGCTGTCCTTTCATGACGACCGACCAATCGACAATCTTTATTATTGATGATGTCACCTCGAGCTCCCTCTTAACATCGCGAAGCGCGGAGGTGTCTCCGTAAAGATCAGGGGAAAAGCACGGCACTAATTTTTTCAATCGATGGCGTTCCGGCGATTGGAGCTGACGCATTCTCCAGACATTTGGGGCTCTCTGTTCTCTACGCGATGCGCGTAATTGTTAGAAATGTGTAAAAAAAAAGTGGCAGTAACGCTCGAAAGGCAATGCATCGATTGCGATAGCAAATTATTCTGCTGCTATACAAAGCAAGCGTAGCAGTTTCATCGGCCGTATAGATTAGTGAACATTCGCTTGCCGACTAATTTAAGGAACATGGTGTCATTCACGCACATGCAAACATGAATGCATCTCACTCGATGACAGTGGACCCTCGCTCTCAAGACGCTGGAGTGAGGAAGCACAGCAGCAGCAGCGAGCGAATCGATTTTCATGCGGTCTTTCGCTTCAACGCGAGCTAAGCGGCTAGAACACAGCGCACAAGTAGCTATTAGCACTCGTTGCACTCTTTTCAGCATCGCAGATCGCTTTCCAGATCGCTTTTAAAATAGCCTTCAACCCGATGCACCCACTACGGTGTGCCTCATAATCTGATCCTTGTTTTGCCATGTCAAATCCTAGAATTTATTTCGGTTGAAACTTGAAGCAACCTTTTTGATCCTCTTTGTACGGACTCGAGGTACTTCCATACACCGCCATCCTCTTAGGAACAAACGTCTTTATTAAACGAGAAGAATGAAGGTTAACCGAGGGGCCCGATTTTTATTAGTCATCTCGTAAGAAGCCTACAAGCACTGACACCAATGACAACATAGGGGAAATTGCGTCTGCTTAATAAATGAAATAAAGAAAGGATAAATTAATGGAAATGAAAGTGGATGAAAAAACAACTTGCCACAGGTGGGGAACGGTCCCTCATCTTTCGCATTTAGCGTGCGATGCTCTGCCAATTGGGCTACCACGGCGCCATTTCCACATCCACTTTCTTTGGTATTTGTTTCCTAGTAGAACCCTGGGAGTGTTAGCCAGCGCCACCACTCAGACCTTGGCGGCGGATGTGGAACATCCTTTCTGCCGCAGACGTCACGAGAACGTGATCTTTTTGGGTGAAGGCAACTGGTCAATAAATCCACACATGCAACCTGAAGGAATCAATGTCCTTTTTGTGGTGCACAGAGCGCTGCCCTCGCCTTGTACACTATGTCGTCTCTGATCTTCTGTAGTATATGTGAAGACGATATAATACTATCTGTAAAGCCTGCCTAGCAAGCAAAATCAAACGCACATGTACCCAACCTGTTCTAGAACCTTTTAGCTATCGCGTCTGGCTGCCTTCTGCGTATTGCCTCCAGCCTTTGTGTTAACAGACATTATGGTTGGTCAAAGTCTTCCTCCCTATTTTTTTTCTCCCTTTCTTAAGGGTGACACATGTGGATCAGATGGAGACCTGACGACGGGAATTTAGAATTTTTCATTGATTAATTTATTTGTGGTAGTTCTGAAGTCCCTCTGCGCCAGATAATGCCGCGAGCACCTTTACGAGCTCAGCGTTGCTTTAATGCGTCTTACGAATTCTTTTTGGCAATGAACTAAAATAAAGAACTAAAATAAAGTTAGGTAGTATCGGTTAACAATAGAGCCTGGCTGCGGCTCAAAGGTCTCGACCCACATAAGATGGTTTAAACCTCTGTCGAGCTCCAAAGCCAAGCAGTGGCAGACATGCATATCGGATACCTGCAATACGAGCATAGTTAATGCTAGAGTAGTTTACACAGCGCTGAGTTAAAACGCGCTAAGGACGACATAATCCAACACCCTCTTAAAGAAACAAGTGGATTCTGCAACGTCTCCGGAATCATTGCGTCAGCAAACTCCAAAATATGTAGGACCACAGTGCGCATGCGCATGCCACCACGGCAGTGGCGTTTCTTACCGGTATTCTCACTCGATTGACGCCCTATGTAGATGACCAGGCGATCTATTTCTATTGCATTTTAATGCGTTAGCATTCTTAGGGTACTACACGCACTTTACGGGGTATGTATGAATCTATCTATCTATCTATCTATCTATCTAGATATCTATCTATCTATCTATCTATCTATCTATCTATGTGTATGCACGCATGCATGCATGTATGTATGTATGTATGTATGTATGTATGTATGTATGTATGTATGCATGCATGCATGCATGCATGTATGTATGCATGCATGTATGTATGCATGCATGTATGCATGTATGCATGTATGTATGCATGTATGTATGCATGTATGTATGCATGCATGTATGCATGTATGCATGTATGCATGTATGTATGTATGTATGTATGCATGTATGTATGTATGTAAGTTCTTAAAAAAATTATGGGGTTTTACGTGTCAAAACCACTTTCTGATTATGGGGCACGCCGCAGTGGAGGACTCCGGAAATTTCGACCACCTGGGGTTCCTTAAAGTACACCTAAATCACCTCGTGCTCAGCAGCATAACACACCATAGCCACTGAACAACAACGGCGGGTTATGTATGTATATATGTATGTATGTGTGTATGTGTGTGTATGTGTGTTTATGTATGTGTATGTATGTGTATGTATGTGTATGTGTATGTATGTGTAATGTGTGTATGTGTATATGTGTATATGTGTATGTGTGTGTGTGTATATGTGTATATGTGTATGTGTGTGTGTGTGTGTGTGTGTGTGTGTGTGTGTGTGTGTGTGTGTGTGTGTGTGTGTGTGTGTGTGTGTGTATATGTGTATGTGTCTGTGCGTGTGTGTGTGTGCGTGTGCGTGTGCGTGTGTGTGTGTGTGTGTGTGTGTGTGTGTGTGTATGTAGGCACGCCTGTTTGTTTGTATCTATGTAAATACCTCGAAAGGAATCTAAGGAAATACTTGCGCAGCCCAAGCCCAACCGTAAAGTAGGTAAGGCTTGTTTGTGCTGCGATTAAGAAGGCAGTTGAATCTACTCTTGTTGGTTGCTCTGCGAGCCATAACGAACGCTTCTTTTCCTGCTCCGTAGGCATAGTTTATCGAATCACACTCCCTTCCGGAAAAGCTTACACTGGGCAGACGGGCTACTGCATCAATGAGCGCCTGCGCCAGCGTAAGAATGCCTCAAAAGGAAGGCCGACCTATCACGTAGGTAACCTTTCTTCGCAAAAACTGTCATCATCATCAAACACACAGACAGAAGGGCTAATGAACTTGCTGAATCCTTACATATAGAAAGGATGCGCGATCTTTCTGTATCTGAGGCATCTGAAACGCACTTGCCGAGTAACTATTTCCACGTGTTTAATTTCCGGCGCAAGCAAGTAGGCGGTTTATTCGTGTTTTTTCAAGCATTTTGTTCAATAAATTCCAGTTGTCAGCGCCTGTCCTGCGCCCTACTCTGCGTCTTCCGTTGTTTTCGTGCGGAGTAGTAAGTATGCGTTACACATCATCGCAGTATGGATGACCGAAAAGGTTGCAACGTCTTTCTAGTCTACACAACAGCCAGCCGTACCCAGCTCTCACACTTAACTTTTTGCTAACATGTGACATCAGGCGAAGCGCAGCATCGGCTGCTAAGTCTCGCTAATGTCAATGATGGCCACGAACGACTTACGGCCATCTGCGGGCTGCATCTTCCTGCTCCCCGCCGTTCTGCTCCCAGTCTTCGGTAACCTGATGTCGCGTCCTACGGCATCGCTGCTTGCTTCTGCCGCGCCTCGGCCTTGCCTGAAGGTAAAATTGAGCAAGGCCTCTAATATTCATTTTATTTATCCATATGGTACAATACTGCGGAAAACAGTCCAAGCAGGAAACCGTACAAAAAAAAACATGCATATTAACCAATCACAAAGTATTAAGGCGATAGCGCTGGGGCGTCTACGACACGTCTTTACGTTGACCATCTCTTCACGAAAATTCATTCCGAACCAAGAGTATCACTAAAGTTGCTCATACGTTCTTTACAAAGTTATTCCTCGGAATTTTTAGAATGGCAGCCAGACTGGGCAGTCGTGAAACAGATGTGAAACAAAACACCGACCGCGCAAGCTCTAAATGTCACTATCCAAGGAGCGAAACAATAGCCGAAGATCGGCCGACGCGAAAGGCCGCGTTTAAACCAGAAAGCTCGCCTTCATGCGTAGATTTAGCCGCCAGCGCTTCCCAGCAAATAATACGGTTACATAAGCTGCAGTTGCCTGGAAACGCGAGATGCAGTCAGGGGCATCTTTGAATGCTATCGCGTTCCACTCTTAAAACGAAGCTTAAGCGTCCTCCAAATTCTTACGGAGCTAGGGTGAAGTTGATGGTAATAAATTATACTGTAAAACTAGCCCGTCTGTAATTTCAAGATTATAGACGGGATAGTTCTTGCGTTACATAAGTCAGTTCTTGCGAATACAGGCTTGATGGCATGACTGTGACGTGAGGCTCGACCAGTGTGTTTCCGCAAGTAGTAGTAAGGTTTTATTCCCAGTTTACTAAAATAAAGAGAAGCTAAAGAGATTCAAACGTACTGTTTTCTCCTTTAAACAAGTGGAGAAAGTTCGGTCAATTATAACGTTGCCGAAGTGAATCAAGACGTTTGAAACATTTGTAATCGTAACGGACGGATAATCTTTGATCTTTGATTTTTTTTCAGCATTTGCCTGAATAAAGGGGTCCCAAACAGCACTGCCATATTCCAGAGAGGGTCTGATAAAGGTTTTGTATATCGTCAGTCTTAGGGAGGGGGACGATTTGCCCAACTTATGTTTCAAAAGCCCCGGTGTTTTTTTTCCCCGGGCTGTAGACCATATGTTATTGATATGGGTCGATCAGATAAGACCAGAAACTAACAGACAGTTTGACAATAACGTTTGCAACCAAACGTAAACGCATTACATACGTAAAGAAACAGCGTTGTCATCATTGCGCATGCTTCGAACGTTATTGGGTTTCTGTTGTTTATGTGCGCCATCATAACGCACGTTATTCGGCAATTTTTACGTTCGCAATGTTTACGTAAGCTAAGAAATAGCGTTATCGAACATGGCAGCACCCAAGGCTCCCGCTTCAGCGTCAGTTCTCATGGCTACGCTCTCGCTGTCGTTGACCGCCAGTAACTATTGAAATAAGCTTTCACTTCCTCTAAACTCACTTGAAACGTTAGTTATGGGTGCATAGCGTGGTCAATTTCTGAGACCGTTCGGCGATTCCGGCGTCCGTATGCCTAAACGAGACGGGTCCGCATAGCAACAACAGGCTGGTTCGTAATGGATTGGCTTGACTTGGATACGTTCGGCACGAGGCACCAGACGGCGGCATGTATTTAGCGCCTTCCTTTCGTTTGCGTTTTCGCACGTTAAACTAAATGTCTTGGAGGGACACGCACCGCAATGGCCCGGAAAGTTGCTTGTGTTTAAACGTACATAAGGCAAAAAATGCTATTATAGAACTGTCTAATGTGAGTTCTAAAAATTTGCGTTCCTGAATCTCTTCAAGGGGCTTGTTTTCTTACATGGTAGGGAAAGGGAAGCTTGTTGCGTTTATTAGTGATGCACGTGTGCGTAGTTTTGTGAAAGTCAATTACCATTTCAGCACACCATTCTGCCAATTTATTTTAAAGAGTTATTCAGGCTGATTTAGTCAGACAGAATGGACGTGTGTAAATACGATGCAGTCATCTGCGACCAGCTTTAAAGATACAGACGACTCTGCCCCGTCCACAAAGTCAATAATATAAATGTTAAACAGGAGCGGCCCCAAAACAGACCTCTGCTGAAGGCCTGAGCCTACATCTAAAAACCGCGTCATGATTCGTCAAGGCAAACGTACTGATTAGGGTTGGATAGATATGCTTTAACCCAGTTAAAAATGTGCGAGGGCAAACTAATATTTCATTTTTAATATTAACTTTGAATGCACAACCCCATCAAGTGCCTTTGAGGTTCAGTAGTACGAAGAACAATTTTTACAAGTACGAATGTTATTTATCCCTTTAAAAGACACGTATCACGGTGGCCTCTTGATAAACGTAACAAGGTTGCATAATTTCGGGGCGCTGCAGACAATTGTGCAATAGAATAAGGGTTCTAAGGTGGTCCTTTGTGCATGTTTTGGTCAGTCCACGTAATTACGGACTATAAAGTATCAATTAATTGTTCAGGCATACAAGTTTCCGCATCTTCATAACAAGAACAGGATCACCTGTTCTAGGCACACGCACCAGTTTATTGACTGCCTGGCCTTACGAGAAAAAAAGCTATCCTTTCGCAAATGTTAAAGAAACCCGGTAGATCGGACATCCTCGTTTACAGCCGCAGCAATGTCGTCGTGTGTAGAGCTATACACAAGAGTTTGGACTGAAATTGAGTAACATGGGAAAATATCCCTCAATTTACCCGAAGCATAACGACCGCGGTATTTGTGTGTGTGTGTGTGTGTGTGTGTGTGTGTGTGTGTGCACACACACACACACACACAAACACACACAGTGTAAACTATGCACACCATGAGTGAAGCGCTTAACAGCCAGTGAATGCGTACAACAAAGCATGTACCAAGAACACAGGTAAAACAACATGCGTTAAGCTACACGTGTGTGCAGAAAACGCATGCGTAAAATATTCGCAGGATAAATTTATAATATATGAGCCATTTGATCTTGATTAAAAAATACTCGTGCATTTCAGTAACCTGCATATTCATCCGAAAGCAAAAGTGATTATTACTTTGCCTCGTATACTGAGTTCACGGAACGGCAAACTGCATGCGTGAGGTCCGTTGTAACGCCACTCGGGGGTAGTTTTTTCAAATTCACTTTGTTAAAGTGAACATTTAATGCAGGACGAAATCCTTGATTGAGTGGCGGATGAGTTTCTTAGCGAAGTCCCGCAGTCCCGTCTTGCACTTTTCAGGCATCAGCAAGATAGAGCACCAGCCACAGCAGCAGGCGAGCAGAAAACTGGCTGGATGCGATTTTTCGTGCGCAATAAGGGTGGAAGGCTCGGGCTTGGGAATTGGCCGGCTAGGTCACCTGACCTCTATCCACTCGATTTCTTTCTTCGGGGTTATGTTAAATATTTGGTTGACATGATTGAGACGACGAAGTCAGATGAGCTCAAGGCAAAGATAACGGATGTCTGCCGTAGAATTCCAGCGTCGGTCATCAAGAAAGCCAATGAAAATGTGATGAGGCGGATTCAGTATTGCGTAGCTGCAGACGGACACCTGTTCGAACACGTCCTCTAGGCAGCAGCTGGTGTTCGACGGCGCTTACAAATTCAGATCAGGGCAGACTGAAATCTGATAGTATTTTTTTTTCGTAGACATCACGATAGCCGATTCGGCTCATTTAGAAGTTGTACATTTATGCTATCTTCGGCTGGTCGTTTCTGAGCACTCTGGAGCGCTCTCGCGAGCGGCGTTGTCTTCGGCTGGTTGAAAGAGGGTGCGCGCCCTGCGTTCGGCTGGTTCTTCTCGATTGCTCTCCTCTACCTTGGAGCGCTGTGAGGCGCTCCGAGCCCTGTCGTCGGAGCAGTCATCGAGATTGAAACGTCATCGCAGCGCCGCGTCGCTGCTGTTGGCGACGGCCCACCGTAACCTTGGCAACCTAGGCCACTGCATGCTGGCGTCTCGACGAGCGTTGGTCCCGCCGGCACGTCCGCCGGTTTTTCCGGCAGCGCCGGGAGCTTTGGATAGGCGAAACATCGGACGTTGGCAGTAGTCACGTGGTTTCGCATCAGCAATTTCCTCCTCCGAGAGCGAGTCGCACGTTCGGCTTGCGCGCTTGTCCCCTACCTTTGAGCTTACAACTTCGGGGCATACAGGCGACCAGTCGAAGATACCATTACTTTCTTGAACACATCGGCTTTGCCTTTTCGCTACACATGAGTCGCTCCAAGGTCTGTGCATTTGCTTTTATTTTTTGCCACGAGCTTGTTTTTGCAGCAGGTACGCACTCTTATGAAAAATAGAACAGTCAGTTTAATTTGGCTTTGGTCTGAAGCAAGTTTCTGGCACAAAATATAGCTACGCGCGCATTCTTTCGTTGCGGTGCGAGCAGAGCCAGGATTTTGAAACATTCTCTTCGCGTTTTGTGCGTAGTCAGAGCGGCGCTTCAGCCGCGTTATCAAGGGGCTCTCGTTATTAATGTGACCAGTCGGCCTTGACAGACGGATAATAAGCGTGACGTAGACAGGAAGGAATAGCTGCGAAGCCGCGAAACCTGCAGCCGGTGTTCCTTCGGTGCCATTATCAATGGGTATGCGCTGTCTCTTCGGGCTTGCGACAGGCAATGCAGTTGCTTTCAATGAGCTTATTTGAGAGCGCTGCTTTATGATACGGGTGGGAGCGCGGTCACGTGGTACTTTTCATATTTCGTGACGTTTGCCAGTCGGAAAGAATTCCGCGCAATTAGTACTTCGCTGAAAACGCAGATTTAGATGTCATCTGGAGGGGCCTCGGGGTGCCTACAAATGCCTCATTTACACTTTGATAACCAGGACAGTACTTATCGAGTTAGATAATTACGATTATCTGAATAAATTGCTGTAACGAAAGAATTACTGGCGGTTACTCCACTGTACTGGAAACAATATGCACTAAGTTTTCTTCGAGTAACGCAATGGCTCTTTTTTTAAAACTTGGTGCATGATAGTTGGAACACCCCGTGTACTTCACTTCAACGACAATCATGCGCAGCACCGCTTTACTCGGACCCACAGAAAAAAAAAACAATGAGACGGAGAGCCTGCAGTTTCTCCGGAAAGGCAAAGCAGTATTAGTGATAGCGAAGTGTATGACAATTACACGAAGGAAAATTACACCATCGAGAGACGCCAGATTCTTGGTGGTGCGAGAGGACTCGGGCTGTGTCCTACTATGAGGTCTTGTAAATGAGTTCGTAAATTAATCCAGTTTTAAACTCAACATAATAAAAATTGAAAGAAAACCCCTAAAAGAAAAGTACTACTGGCAGTGCCGTGCGAGCGCGGCTCCTACCCGTACGGAGTACGGCTTTCCCGCAAACACTATTACGCAAAATGGCATGCGTTGGCACAACTCTGGCTCCCTTAAGGAAGCCCATGAAGTAACTATAGAGTCGTGGATCCGGACGCACCAGGGCGTTAGGGAAGGATAGTGTCCATGAAGGAGGAAGGCCCACGGCCGTAGAGCAGGAATAACGGTGGGGAATAGTGTGCTACTGGCGCTGTTGTAAGCGTAGGTCGGTAGTATCTAATCGGACTTGGTACGGTCGGCACAGACGTACATGGCGATCGTGTCACCAAGTCAACGATTAAATGGCTCAGTCATTCCCTTGGTATGGGGATACGTTGGTAGTTGATACGTTGGTACGGGTACGTTAGTAGTGAGCTGGGCAATGCTGCATTCGAGTGGAAGGGATTTCTTCGTAGTCGGAGAGAAAGCGTCCGCGATGGCTGAGCAGCTCATGAGGCGCACCGTGCCAAAGAATGAAGTTATGAAGGATGAACAAGGCTACGACACATGATGTGGCAGACAGAGGCGCTGAATGTTTTGTCATATATCGAGTGAGGTAGTCCACAACAAGTATAACCCAGCGGTTGCCACTGGACTGTTCGGAAGGGGTCCGTGCGAATACCGATGCGGTCGAAAGGCCGGGAGGGACAGGGCAGGGGTTGAAGTGGCCCAGTGGTCGCTAAGGAGAACTCTTGCGGCGTTGTCACTCCAAACACGAGAGGCCGTACTGCCGGACGAAGCAGTACATTCGCGCTAGTAGTACCGGAACCGCAGGTGTGCGTAGGTCTTTAATAATCCATCATGGACACATTGTGCGTCTGCACGACAGGAGGCACAGATGTCTAAACGTAAAGGCGGGAAATTACCAGCAACCATTCAAGGCCATCATATATAAGTAATTGCGGCGGTACAGAAGCCCATCGCAGAGGGAAAAGTGGTGTGCAGTGCGTCATAGCATGCGGTTGGTGGTACGTGGCAACGGCTCAGACAGGAACTCTGGGAGGGAGGCTATCCAAAGACCCTGGCGTTGCTCGAATTGCATGTCGGCATATGTAAGGAACGAAGAATCGTAGCTGTGCACAGACGCTGCTCCAGACTAATGGGAAAATGGAGAAGCGGGAAAGGGCATCTGCATCTGCTCGTTTACGGCCCGAGCTGTAGAGGACACGAATATCATGGTCTTTGAGACGTATTGCCCAACAAGCCCGGCGAGCAGATGGATCTTTGAGGGAAGACAGCTGGCGCAAGGCATGGTGACCAGTCACAATGTCGAATGGTCGGTCATGCACATGAGGCCGAAATTTTGGGATCGCCCAAACAGCGGCTAGACATTCTTTCATCGTAACTGTAACTTAATAGTTTTCTTCCGAATTGGTGAGGGTGCAGCTGGCCTAAGAGTCAACGTGCTCTTCGAAGCCAGATTTGTATTTGGCAAGAATAGCATGGAGGCCATCACTCGCGTCCGCGTGGATTTCAGTATAGGAGCGTCCCAGTCAAAATGGTGCAGAACAGCAGGGGATGTAAGGGGATGGCGTAAAGTGGCAAATGCGTCGTCATGAACGGGAGACCAAGCCGAAACTTGTTGGTTGTCGGCGACAATCTGTGTCAAAGGGCCGATGACGGACGTAAAGTTGCGGGCGAATCGGCGAAAATACGAACGAAGGCCGACAGCACTGCGGAGTTCTTTCCTTGTAGTCGGCCTGGGAAACGCGGCGACGGCTCGAAGCTTTGCAGGGTCGGGAAGAACGCCATCGTTGCAAACAGCATGTTCTAAAATGGTGGACCGGCGTGCAGGAAAATGGCACTTCTTAAAATGAGCTGGGCCGTAAGGCAAGGGAGGACTCTTGCGAGGCGCGTGAAATGAAAATCGAAGTCCGTCGAAGACTGACTACGACAAAGGCTCGTATGTCATTTGAGGCCCCGAAGTGTGTTGTCCAGGAGGCCGTTCAAAAGTGGCAGGCGCGTTGAAACGGCCGAATGGCATCCCGTTAAAATCGTATAACCCATCGGGAGGGATCAATGCCAGCTTTGGGCGGTCAGCTTCATCAATAGATACTTGCCATTACCCCGATTGAAGATCCAAGGAAGAACAAATTTGTCCATTCCAGGCAGCGGATAGCGTGGTCGATTCGGGGCAGGGCAGGGACGCTGTACCTTTATATGTGATTTTATTAAGGCACTGATCGGTCCATACAAAATCTACATATCCCGTCCCTTTTCTTCACCAGTAAAACTGGGTAAGTCCAAGGCCTGTGTGAGGGCAGTATCACGACACGGTGAAGCATATCGTTAACCTGTTCGTCAATATTAGGGAAGCTTGCGAGTATGAAAGGACGACCACAGGAAAAAAATTATGCAGATGAAAAGAGCGCAAACTATCAACTTGATTTATTCCTTTCGGAGCTGCATATACAGGCTGTGTTCACCCTTGACAAAACAGGAAGGAGGGGCAGGGGGGAAATGGCAAATCAAGCCTGCCTCACCAGGCCTGCCAATCAGGCCTGCGAAAGCTGCGCAGAAAATTGTCTTACGCATTATATAAGGTAACAGAAGTGTCACTTATGCAGTCATCGCCCTTTTACTTGCTGCGAAAAGCTTCTAAAAGCTCACGGGCCATTTTATTGTTGCTTCTGCCTTGAATCCTAATGTTGTTGAACTGTGGTTTACGTCCTTTCTGTGCTATGCAATGAGCGGGCAAGTGTGCTCCTTTTCCAAATTGACAACGCATGCTCCCCTGCGCGTTCATTCACGCAGCACCCTGTATGGCCCACAAATACTCGGCCACATTCGAGCGAGATTTGATATACCACGCCCGTGGCACATTTAACGAAAGTTTCCGTATGCTTCACACCGCAACCGCTTCCTCGGGCTCCTCCTCTAATACTCCGGCACAACCCAGCGAGCTTAATTGGAGCATAAAAAAAACCACAGGGACACCATGCCTTTATGCCACTTTTTTTTTTATTTTGTGGGCGACTTGGTGTACATATGGCACAACCGCGGTTTTCTTTCTGAGCAAGCACACAGTGCTGCTGCCACATTTTTCTTTGTTTTCTACCTTCTTAAGAAGATTCTCGGTCACTGCTGTGATTACCTAGCAGGTAAAGCCAGCTGAAAAGCACCCTGCTAATTTGATTACGGAAGCTGCCATGCATTGCATGCGGGCGTGATTTTGTAAAAACAGATTCCAGGCACGATTTTGCAATGGCATTCCTAACTATCTTCGAATGCACAGAATCATAAGGTGGAAGCTCTTTTTGTGATCGTGGTACGTAATGCCAGGACATATGATGCAAGCCGAACTGCAATTTAAGATCTAAAAACTGCAACGAACCGTTCATCGGAAGTTCTTACGTAAAATTCAAACCCCTCCCATATTATCTGAAAAGGGTTAAAATACTGCTCACTGAATCCGTGCAAGTCAAGTTGCTTTGTTTGGATACAACATACGTATGAGAAGTTGCCAACGTAACTAAAAGCCTCGAGTACCCCCCGATTAGAAAACTCATGATTCAGGCAGCGGTTATCACACAGGATCGGCGCGACACACGAAGACAGATGCCTTGCCGTTGAATGTAAAAGCCTTTGTTAAACAATATAAAGGTGGCTCGCAAATAAAATTAGAGAGCAGTCTTCCCAGCGCCTGTTGCCAGAGGAAGTCCGTTATTTGATCGGCAAGAACGTGGAAGGCCTGCAGCTCGCCTTGGTGCGAGAAAATGCGCGCCCTACTGCAGACTTGCGCGCTCAGAAGAGCGCGATACAAACGCGCTTGGCGTCTCCATTCAGAGCGCAAGATTTGGACGACACGTATTCCGTGGCCGACGGACGGTAGGAGTCCACCGAAAAACGCGCCGACTTCTTGAGGTAGCCGCTTTATCCGGAGACAGAAAAATCTCCCGAGCATGGCATACTGAGGCGGCGATGCTTGCAACGCTACTGCGCGTCGAGAAAGGCATAGGATTTTACGTGCCAAGACCACGATTTGATTATGAGCCACACCGTAGTTCGGCGGGGGGGGGGGGGGGGGGTGCTCCGGAATAATATGGGCCATGGTGGTTTTTCTATGTGCACCTAAAACTAAGCGCACGAGTTCTTGCTCATTTTGCCCCCCCCCCCCCTATCGCAATGCGGTCGCCGTGGACGGGATTGGTACAACTGGGTGTGTTGCTGGTACATATTTGAAAGGCGGCAGCGCAAAAACAGACACGGACGAAACGGGAAAGACGAGCGCTACAAGGACAGGCATCTCGGAGACACATCCGTGTCTTTACTTGCGTTGCCACCTTTTAAAATATACCAACACAATTCGCTGCTGTGGTTCACCCCCAATGTCAGCTTCACGGTTACGAAACCATAGATGGGCCCCATTGCTCGATTATATGAGAACATTGGCAAATTTGGCAGCGTCATCAGATTTGTTGCCTGCACTCAATCACACACTCACTCACCCAGTCCTCCACATTGTGGTCTTCGGTGCCTTTGCCAGGGTCTCGCTAGCTTGCAACGCCGGAACAGACCACTGCCGGAGGTAAGGTAGCATCTTGCGGTGCCACGTCAGGCATAGCCGAGGCTGGAGCTAGAGTATGGTTACGGAGTTCCAAGGTGAACAGTGAAACCAGCGCCTCCCCAATTTAACTCTTTCGTTACCGCGAGAAAATGGTCGTCTTTATAGGTCTCGGGGAAAAAAGTATTTTCCACTACAAGTAATATTACACCACACATTTCAGCATAGAACATTGTTCATAATGAAATGCTCTTTCCAAAAACACGTTGCCGAACAAAAAAAAATTTATGGGGTAAAACAAAAATTCTAAAAAGCGCCATTTTTGCTGTAAGTTGATAAAAACAATAAAAACATGATATCTACAAAAACACTAATATCAAAGGAAATTCGGAATAGAAAATCTTGTCTTCCATAAACAGCTATTACGTTGACATGAAACATCAAAAAATGTAGCAGTAGGGGGGGGGGGGGAAGGTGTTCTGTAAGAGTTCACTTAGTGGAGTGTCAATTTCGGCCGCTGCTGATTGGATGCGGCTGTACGAGTCAGGAGGAGACGAGCAGCCCTAGCCAACAGAAGCCCTCTTACACAATACACCCCTCCCCCTCTGTTTCATTTTTACGCTTCATATCGACGTGATAGTTGTTCACGGAAGACAAGAATCAGATAACAGCACTATTATATAGGTAAAACAGACGGTTTACGACACACGACATTGCCGTAACATACTGCACTCTGCATGCCTGAATCCACCAGCTTTTTTTTTTTTCGCATTCTATAGGGATTACGAAGAAATCGTATGTCACATTGTAACACAGCCGACGCAGCCACGGGAGCTGAGAGGCGGAAATTTGTATTGCGTCTACGGGCACTTTTCGCGTGACGAAGTATCTTGTATTGTTGCATGCTTCTTTATTTTATCCTCAAACTGCCGACTAACCTTAACCACTCGTCGATGCTGCGCCACATCGAGTTAGTAGTTTAATGATACCATAAGAAAACCTAAAACTTGCATACCGCCCGTTCCGAGCAAAAGAGGTCGATAGCGAGAAAACGGAAGGTAGGCACGGCGACCAGAGCAACTTACCGCACCGGGCATACTTGTCCTTCCCCCCTAAGGCCGTGCGCAGCCAGCCTTAGGTGCTCTTCCGCGGCTTCACACCCACCGCTGTTCGCTCCCTTCATGCCCCTGTCGCGCCGATCCACTTCGACTGGCTTTCCGGCAAAGTGCAAAGAAAGCGAAAAGCGTGCTATTACTCTTCACCAAACATTCCGAGTCATAGTCAGCTATTTACGACACAGTTGTTTATTTAACGCAGCGACGAGGAAAACTACCTGCGAAGCGAGTTCGATGCACAACATTGCAGCTTCCTCAATTCGCTGCGTACTTGAAGGGTCACTATTGAAAAATCATTTCAAGTATTCGTTGAAAGCTCCATTATCGTTAATTTCGCGACAAAAGGTTAATTACGATACACGAAATGTCACGTCAATTTTAATTTTTCGAATTTCACGGCGTCACGACAAGAACGACTCGCGGCGTCGCCACCAGTCATTGTTGGGGTTCTTTTCCAGCAAGCCAGGTCATTTGTGACTAAGAGTGCGTGGGTAAGGGGGATCCACTAATAAATCTAGCAGTATTTTTTTTTCTTTTACTGTCCAAATTTGAACACTAAAGAGAAATTACGTACCATTTTTCACACTGTCAGCTTTCAGTCTGCTCCTCAGCGATGAAACCCGATCAGTAACAAATGGCGGCTGATTCGTGACGCTTAACGTGGCAAGGAGCTCCGTATAACTCGGAGTGGGCGTCGTTATGCAGTGAGGACACTGAGCATCGTGCTAAGCAAGTCCATCATGTATACTACAAACGAGCAAAAGTGCATTGAATATACTTCCAACCTACGCGCCTTCGCTTCTGAACCTAGCTGTTCTTTCAAACTTATTTTTATTTTCTTAGTTATTCTTTGTTCTGATGGCGCAGGGGCTGTGGACTCAGCAAACTAGGGCAAAAGAAACAAGGATGGTTAGCAATGCTGTACAATGTTTAAGAAACTGAGGATTCAGCGAAAAAAAAAACAAAGTAATTGCTCTGAATGCAGGTGCTAACGAGAGTTCGGAACAAGGAATCTCTAGCGAGCATCACGTGATATCGGCATGTAGGAAGGAAATATTTGGTCAGCGTCAAGGTGGGGCGAACAGGCGTGGTTCCTTCAGGCGGGCGAAATCAGCATCGGCGGACAGAAAAGCACCGCACGCGTAATGCCAAGGCGTCGGATCGTTCCCCGCCTGCGGCAAGTCGTTTTCTCGTCCACTTTCATTGTCATTATCATTTCTTTATTTCCATTAGTAAGTAAAAGTAATTTCCCCTGTGTTTTCCTTGGTGTCCTCGTTTGTTGGCTTCTCGCGATATGATTAATAAAAATCGGGCCCCTCGGTTAACCCCTTTAGTGCCGACCTCTTTAGTAATACAGTGGCATGACGGCGGCTGTCATGTCTTCAAAGTTTAACCGAAATTATATATCCATTGCCTTAATAATTAAATTTTTTACAGCATCAGTTGTTAAAAGGTTCATTCTTGCTACGCAGAACCCCTAGGCTTTTGATCGTGTACAGGGCCGACTTTCAAAGTACCAATACAGCTAGGCAAGCGAATGGAGGCAGCGTTGAACTGTTGGTAATATATAGTGAGGAGAACGTGCGTTTCAATCAATATGTTGCAAACCATCTCGACTGGTATTTCGAAATTCTCACGGGTCTTTAGGCATTCCCTCTATGGTGACGTAGTTTTTTATGTATGCCTAGCAACAGTTTGCACAGAACCACTGGGCAGCGCCCCTCAATTTAAGACATCTTCGTGGTACCTACGGTATTATGCGACATTTCCGTGTAGGTATGGGAACGTATCTGAGAATCGATTGTTGCAAACCGCAGGACCCCGCCATAATTATGCTGCGCATGTTTAGCTGAATTTTGGAAAAAATGGAGACGTACAAAAGCACAGTTCGCAATAGGGAATCAGAAAGTTTGGCTGTGGGAGTTCGTAGTGTTTTTTCTCTTTTTATTCTTTAACTTAGGTAGGACATTAGGCAGTATAATAGCAAGGGCCTGCTGGCGCAACCCACCGCCCTGTTCCAAAGGGGACGCTCATAACATCCATCCATCCATTCATCCGGTGATTTTGCTCAACTTACGTTCGCCTCTGCAAAAGCGCACGAAGACCAAATCCCAACCGCTCCGGCCCTGACACCGTGCGATCACCTCTAGTGACGCAGTATGCTCCATTCAGGCGTCAAAATGTGGAGCGATAGAGTGAAGACGTGTGCAGTATAGTTGGCTGCACAAATAACGACTGGCGTATTAAGTAATGCGACTGAATCGGTGTGATCAAGTGTACGGGCCGCTGCTACATAAGGACCGCCTTGGTTACTGGCGGCCCTTCGCGCCCGGCTTTCTTCGAGGGTTTGTATAATAACAGAAGGGAATAACTTTACGTTACGGGGCCAGCGTTAACTAATTTAGACAACGCTCGGATTGCCTTCGTTAACGTGTTCAAATTCACATTTATTCGTTACGCATCGCAGAGCCTTCGAGTGGTAGAAATTTCATCAAATGCTCAGTCCATTTTTTTACCGCTACTTGCTGGCAGCGCACCAGGACCCTAGCTGCAAGTTTCCTCTTAGTGCTGCGAGTAGGACATTCTCAGTGACATAACGAGTAGGTGTGGTGCATCGTGTGGTGGACATTGACCCAAAGAAAGAAAAGACGGAGAAGCACTCGCTCTATTTAGGCAACGCTGACACAGCCACGTCGGGCTGTCTCAACACTAACCATGCAAAGTAGGCGCAGGTAAAGCAAGCGCTGTGTTTGCGTCTCTTTCCATTTTGCATGTGCGCATGTGACTTCAACGCAATATGGCGCAACAAGCCCACACCGTAACACTCGTTGACACAACGGTTCCCGCAGCCACCCGCTGCAATATCTCATTTTTTTTTCGTAACCTGGGATTACACGAGAAGCCAAGCGTCGGAAGCCATTATCGACAGTTTCAAAGGTGGTTACGCAGCACTTACCACTCTGGCCAGGTCCGTCTTTGTGCTCCTCCACGGTCGAGTAGCATGTCTTCGGTGACCTCGTGTCGCTTCAGACGGCATCGCTGTTCGCTTTGGTCCCGCCCCATTCCGCCTGAACATCACAATTGAGTAACACGTTCTGTATGAAAACTTAATGTGACAACGAACAAGTTTACTCATCCATACAGAAGACTTCAATTACGATTGACCGTTACTTAAGGGGAAGCTTTAGCTCGGGCCCAACTCCGACGCGGCCTATTCAATATTCAAATACATGTAAAATGCAAAAACGCTTTTCTAAGATAACCTCTGGAGCGATTTTAATGAAATTTATTGCATTTGAGAGATAAAGTTAACTTCTATTGACTGTTCGAAGCGGATTCGATTTGAGTCCTGCATGTTATTGAAAAAATATTCAGAAATTCGAAAGTTCGAAAAACATAGAAGCACGAAGTTTACGAATAAATAGCGCTCCTTCAATAACAGATATCGCGATTCTGTAAACAGCGTCCCGAAGATCATTCAAAGCGGAAAAAATTCAATATGTTAATTTACCTATTGAATTTTTCACGTTGTGTACAAGGGTTCGGCTAAAGCTGCACTATTTACTTTTTTTTTAGATTCACGTCTAACTTAAAATTTTGTCCACTTTAGATGCACTATCAGATGCAATTCACCGAACTGTGCTAATATTTTTCATTGCTGAGTTAGGGGTGTAAGGTTGATAGTCCCATTTTCTAGAAATTTGCGATTTTTGCCAATTTTTAGTAAGAAATGGACAACCTAAATCGAAAATTCGAAACTAACAGTCACTATGTATATTTTTCTTTTAAATGCAACAAGCCTCGTCAATTTTGGTGGAGTGCTTGCCGACAAAAATTAATTCTCCTTTTACGTGTATTTATATAGGAGCAACCGAGCTAAAGCTTCCTCAAGTTCATTGCGAGGCCCATTAGAGTCCAGAGAACGATTGTTGGGTCAAGTGAGTCTTCGTAATTAGAGAGGGATTAAGTATCAATGCACTGTACAGTCAAGACTTGGCTTATTATCTTCATAATATTCATAAAAAGAACAAAGCTTTTGATCACCTACGAAGAACACCGGCACGTTAATTTTGACTGCATATAATTTTGAATATACTCAGTGGCTATGGTGTTGGACTGCTGAGCACGAGGTGGCGGGATCGCATCCAGTCCAGCGCGGCCGTATTTCGATGGAGGCGAAATGCGAAAGCACCCGTGTACTTAGATTTATGTGGACGTTATAAGACCCCAGGTGGTCGAAATTACTGGAGTCATCCACTGCGGCGTGCTTTGTAATCAGAAAGTGGTTTTGGCACGTATAGTATATATATATATATATATATATATATAAAGCGTGGCTGAGTTTAGCAAGCTGGTCTAGTGTACGGCTTTACTACACACAATGAACTGAAATACAACCACACCGAGTAGGTATAGAACGTTCAGTAATTCAACAGACGCTCAATGTTCACGGTATTTTCCGCGCTACCACTGGGCAGTGCTGGCAAAATCGAATCGCGTAACATTGAAAACCATGAGCACCGCCAGAAAAGGGTTCAACTGCTATTGAAAGCAGTGCACGGCAAAGCATGTGCAAAGCAAAACACATGTACAGAACATGATCTGTACAACAATCAGATGAAGCCTCTAGAATGCCGGTTCGTCCTAAGATTTATCATGCAAAAACGAACGTGTTTATATCTTGCTCGTGTTCTGAACTACAAGTTTTTTTAAAGGAATTCATTGTATATTGGGAAGATGTGCAACGCCCCTGAGTAGTACTCCCGTGCAGCAACTTCATTAATGACCGCCGCTTCACAAAGTCTGTAGAACTTAAGTGTACAAATCGAAACTTTTTTTACCTCTTCGAGAGTTTTTCTAGCTTAAACCTGCTCTCACAACTTATATGTAACGCCCATCGGGTATGGTATAGCGTGGCACTTTCGCCACATAAAATCGCCTTTCAAGTTACGTTCGCTAAAGTGAACATCAACGGCACTGTGCTACACTTCTTGCTGTCAATCATTTTAAATCGCATTCGTTTTATTTACAAGATATTGATTTTTTTATTGACCTGTATATTTATTATTGCGATAGCAATCACATGTACGCTCCAGGCGCATTTCCGCCACCGTCCTCTCCTTCGGCGTTGGCGTCGCCGTGATGTTCTGTATGAAGCCCAAGTGCGAACGCCGTGGCCGCGCACCGCATGCTGCAGGCGCGAGTGACGGCGAGCCGAGGAAGGTGGCTTGATCTCGCACGCCAAGAGAAGGCGTGGAGCAAGCACGCCGTCTTCCGCCGCGCGCAAGGCAACGGGGGGAAGGGGAGGGGGAAAGCGTTCAATTCTGACGGCGGCTGCATATGGCGCGGCTAAGCGCGGCCGCACAGGCCTTATCTTGAAAGCGATCTGCGATGAGTATAGTCAGCCGTGCGGGCGCTGCCTTTAAAGCAGTCTGCGATGGAGACGGTGTGTGCTGAATGCCGATAGCTTCGTGTGCGATGTGTTCTCACCGCGTATTTGACGTTGAAGTGAGGCGCAGTATGAACGCCAATTCGCTCGCTGCTGCTGCCGCTATTCCTTCGACTGTGCTTTTGTTTACCTGTTCCTGTGTAACACCACGCTTCTAAATTTAGTTAATAAGCGAATGTTTACGAGTTCATACAGCCGACAAAACTGATCCTTACTTCGTATAGTTGTCTACTAATTTGCCATCGAAATGGATGTTTCGCCTTCCGGTCTAAACTGCTACTTTTTGTCATACTGTTCTTATACCTTTTAACATTTTTATTTTTCTTAGGTTGATGACTGACTTGCTTGTATATACCGCTTTGTAGCAAGAGGCATTCCGACGAAGTTGCTTACAAACAAATTGAAAGATAAACGACTTGCACGGCTTCTTTAAGGGAGTCTTAAGTTACTCAGCTAAAGTTGCGAGAACCCCCTGCCAGAAAAAGTGGCAGCTGGACTACCAAGTCATCCAAGTTGGCAGACACTGGCAAAGAGACAAACATCTCGCGAAAAGTGCGTGAAGTACGCTAAGAATTGTAATCCCATTTAAAATACGGGACGTTCTCGAAATGTAATGCCTTGCGAAGTGACGCAACGGAAGCGCTGCGGCGGCCATTGCTCAGAACGACACCGTCAGGCTTACAGACACCTACCTGCCAGCAGCTTCTTGGCATTTGTATGGCGCTTCCAGCGTCCCTGCTGTTCGCTCACGTGTTGCCCGACCTTCCCGACAGCCTTGGTTCACACGCTTGGGAGGCAAAAAGCAAAGACAAGGAAACGTGTTTGAAACCAACGCGATAACTGTTTACGGAATGCCACATTGAGATAGCAGCAGTACAATTGTGGTAAAACTGCCAGTTCACGACACATTACTTTTTGTAAGACACTGAAGATTGCATGCAGAAGGCCGCCGCAACCACCCTGCCCTCTCTCGCTGACCGTGGCTCGCGCCTACTGCTGCTGCTGATGGTGCATTTCCTCCGAATAGCTCACACTCGGTAGTGGGAAGGCGGCGCCATCTAAGGGCGATGGCTCACACTACTTCGGCCACAGTAGTGGGGGGTAGAGGGGGTAGCTGGCCTGCTCATGAGCATCATTGGCCACTGGTGCAAAGCGAGAGCGGGCGGTGACGTCGAGAGCCGCGATGAGATTGGAAAGAGGGCACCAGAGGAAATTGCCTCACATTGCGCATGCGTTGCCCCGCCTTGCAACCGCTGGACGGTCGCACCTGCGCCTCCGAGGCGAGGTCGGGCAGCCCAAACAAACGGTGCAGAAAGGTGTGCTACTTCGGCGCGAAAACGCCAAATTGACCACCACGAACACATGTCATTAACCGTTATAATAGACGTGTGTTTCGTTTACATAACATCGCATTTCCTCAATAAAATACCATAATAAAGCATTCGGTTTCACTTCGCACTCACATTCTACATGCACAAGCACGTGTTTCAGCACTCCTTGCGTATATACGGAAAGCATCGCTGTGTTCAGATTTTAACAGGGCACGGCGGATCTGAATTTTTTGGGTGCTCTGTACAGATTGCAAAGCAATCAGGCTTCCCACATTGGAGTGCAGCCTACCCGGTCATGTGACTTAGAACAGCGTAATTGTTACACAGGGTGTTACAGCTAACATTAGTCAAGCTCGTAAAAAGACGCAGTTTCGCCCGAAAGGCGCAGCACCGATTTCGACAGCAAATTAGTAAATACTTATACGATATACGGATAGCAGTATAAACCGCCGCATAAACTTGCAAACGTTTGCTTACAAGCTAAATTAAACATGAAAATCAAACATGAAACATGAAAAAAGTAAACATGAACATGTAGCACACCACTACGAGCCACAATGGTCTGGTCACGAAACACGACGACGACACGACCGGCACGCAGAGTGTGCGCGAGCAGTTTAATCGGCGTAATCAGGCTTCCGCATCATTGAGCGGGCTCAGCTAAACTACAGCTTAAGTAAGCGTTTGTTTCGCACTAACGTAAATTACTGCCCCCTCCAGCGGCCTTCGTAATCCACGGTGTAGTTTCGGGACATTGAACTCCATAATTTTTTTTTAATCCCGCTTGCTATATTCACCCGGAGCTCTTCGAAGTAGCAAACGTATAGTATAGTGTAGCAATGAGTACCACTAGTATAGCAGGAATATTACAAACTGAAGTATTGCTATAGTAGTTCGTATGGTACACAAATTAGCGTTACCTTACAACTAACATTCCTCCTCTTCGGAGTAAAAGAGCGACAGCAACACAAAAAAACTAGCCAGGAGCCACATAAAAATGTACATACATACAAAAGTACACACACAAAAAAAAACAAATATCTCTGCAAAGCTTACAGGGCCCGTTTTACAGGACGCAACGACAGCATTGCTCCGGCATCGAAACAATTCTAGGAGCGAACTAAGTTCCAAGGTGACCACAATGAACTTACTGCACTGGGTAGGGTCGACCTTGCCCTAAGCGGTGGGCAACCAGTCTTTGATATCCAGATGTGGACGAGACGCCACCGCTGTTCGCTTCGCTCTCGCCCCCGACCAAGGTCTGCATTCCGCGATGGCGATCACCCTCGGGAAAAGTAGACGGGGGGAAGACGGTGGTAGCCGCGATGGCGCTCCTCCGCGGACCGCCGCTGCTCGCTCCCGTACTGCCGCGCGACCACGGTTCCTCCTCGACTGGCTTCGCCGCAAAACGTGCACAGCAGCAAACGTATTACTACTCAGACTTGTACGTCACGGATTAGATATAATCAATCACTAGCAATCAGTTACCCTTCTCGCTAGACCCGCCGTGGTTGCTCAGTGGCTATGGTGTTGGGCTGCTGTGCACGAGGTCGCGGGATCGAATCCCGGCCACGGCGGCCGCATTTCGATGGGGGCGAAATGCGAAAACACCCGTGTGCTTAGATTTAGGTGCACGTTAAAGAACCCCAGCTGGTCGAAATTTCCGGAGTCCTCCACTACGGCATGCCTTATAATCGGAAAGTGGTTTTGGCACGTAAAACCCCAAATATTATTATTCTCGCTAGTGTTGTAATTGATCGATGCTTTTTTGTGTTGCAACGCTCAGTGTTCTCGCCCTCTTTTCTTTAGGCTGAAAATGAGAGGTAAGGCGCACAGGCTTTTAGGTTGACGGATGCTAAACGGCTAAGTTGTAAGGCGACAGACAGTTCAAGGTGCCATGCTCCGCACCAAAACACTGTGGCAACACTGACGTTCAGCAACTTGGACCAGTTGGTTGCAAAAAGCACGGGCAAGTGATCGCACGACAATTGCGCAGACCGGTAGCCGAGGGCATTGCATTGGCGTTGGCGCCAACTTCCTGTGCCCAGGTATCTCTAGAAGCAAAACTCATAAATCTCTAGTTGAAAATTTCCTAGATTTATGCATTCATGCTTAGTTTTTTTCAGAAGTTGACAGTCAGCGCTTACAGCGCGAAAAAACAAGAGCAAATGCTGAAAAACTCAGACATGCACATCAGATGTACCTCAACTCACCTTATTATGCAAAGGTCATTGCGAATAACTTTCTATTGGCACTTAGTTGCTTACGTGCATGAGGTTGGGGTAGTTAATTCGTACCTTCAATTTTCCCCGAGAAGTCACGCATTATTATTTTGAAGTCACCTCTCATAGTCGATATTGGCGAAAGTTGATTTACTTGCCCTCGGCATATGCCATATCTGCGGATGCATGCAGCACCCCTAGCGCTGAAGTCTACGTAAGAGATTTTGACGAATTTTGTTCCAGGTCAGTCAATTGTGGGCTGAGGAGCACCTCTTAACTGCGTTAATTTAGGGTTTACAAAAAGCTTATCGGCGTTCAACACAAAAATCTCAGTCTACAACTTGCTCTCCAGCCCGCTGAAACCGTTCTTAGCTTGCGTCTGGAGATTGGTTTTCACTTAAGTTTCAGCAGATTACTGACTGTACCAACAATGCTAGACAAGATACAGTGTCAATATGGAACTCGTTCATCGGCTATTTTTGTTTTCTTACACACCTGCTATTTACATCTGCGGTATAACCGAGGCCGCATCGTGTAACGATTTAATTTTTTTCTTTTACAATATTGATTGCGCAAGTGGTTGATGCCGTTCCAGCCTACGACGAAAGGCACAATAGTAGGAATGGAAAAAGTATAATCACGGTACAAAGGGCTAAGGTGTACAGATCCGTCGTTGGAAACTGCTCTCAGTGTTTTTTTTTTAATTATTGGATGTTGCCACAAGGACGCCAGACCCCCAAATCGGTTCCAGCAAATCTATATATCTAGGGATAACTCCCTAGAATTGATACCACTGACCTGAGGGCTTATTTCACAGGCGGAAAAATCACCCGTTTTGTTACCAAACGCTCGCGTGCGTACTTGCTTTGTTGCACAGTAGCAACCAATGATCTTGCATGTCTTGTATCCCCTGGGTCTCATCGTGCCACCGTCTCCGGCCATGGTACATTGTAACCGCGAAGCGTATGCAGTTTTGCGTCATGACGCCTTTGCAAGTGTCGACGACCACAGGGATTGCCTCTTCAGTGAATGTGTTCCTTCGTGCGTTCTCAATTTTCTTTCACTACACTTCGCCGAGTGCAAAAAAAACGCCAGTTGTCAGTCGACATCTGTGTCGTTGTCCTCCTTGCTGGAGTCTTTTGCGCTGTTTTCCCTATGGACTCCACTACGTGTTGCCGGCTTGAATGGTGAACAGTGGTAGCCGTGCGGCGCAAAAGAACATTCATGAATGTCAATCGAAGGCTGTCAACGCCAATGTGACCACGGATTGCGAGCAGTCATATCGGTGCGATGCAAGCTGGTCGATAACACGACCAGAACTCTATGTCAGTCCCTCGGGTCAGGTTACCGACATAACTGCCAGAACTTATTACGTCCAGCGACACGTAATTCTACAGTTAAGTACCTATACTCGTTCTCATTTCAGCTATATTGTACCCTCCTAAGTAATTTTTGCTGTCTTTCACGCATTTGCATTTGCATTTGCACGCATTTGCATTTGCCACATATTTCATAGTACAATAACGCGATACAAGAACGATAAAAATTTAAGTCTTCATGCAAACTCATGCCATATTTACATATTAAAAGTTTTTCCCCAACCTAATTATGTTTCCTTCTAACTCTAACTTTTAATCTCTAACTCTAACTCTAGCTTTTGTCTATCTTTTAATCTGATGATATCTTTTTTTCCCAGTTTGAACAGGATACTGAAAACACTACGTGGTCATCACCGTTCACACAGTCATAGCTTGGACACCAAATTTCGCTGAGGTGAGGCCATGTCTTTGACTACGAACAGGTTTTTGCGCTTGAAGACGCAGACGATACAATGGGGATACAAGACAGACAAAGCGGTAATTACAGTTACGCATACTTAAATCTTACAGCAATGCATAACCAACTCGCCCAAATGACCCCTTTGACGTATCTTTGACATTGCAAACATTGTCGGCGGTTCGAAATATAGGACCTTGCAGCTATCTCGGTGCCTCCGGTTTCGACTGTCTGCGGCTGAACGCTAGATGCAAAAATCAGTGCCAGATGGATAGCGGGAATTTTTTTTGTTGTCACCTCAGGTGTTGATGCACTGAGCTAATAACTGATAATTAATAATATTTATTAGGTAAGATAAATCTCCAGGAAGCTTACAATACCCATTTCGAAAGACGCAGCGGCATCAATCATCCTGTACTAAAACTTTTCATCTTGAGTACTAGGCGCGAAGATTAATTGTGACCAACTCGTCCAACGAGATGTACTAAAACATTGCAGAATTTTAGAAGCAAGCAAGTTGAATGGCGGCCAAGATAAACTTACTGCTCTTGGCAGGCTTGGCCTTCACCTAAGCCGTGCACACTGTCTTCGGTATCCTTGTGTGGCTTCAGAAACAACCGCTGTTCGCTTCGGTCTCGCGCGGGTCGCGTTTATCGTCCGTGACGGCATTCACCCTCGCGGAAGGTGGAGTGCAGGCAATGGTCTCCGCGACACCATTGCTTTGGTCACTGCCGCTGTTCGCTGCCGAGCTGCCCGGCCTCGCCCATCCACTTCCAACTGGCTTCTCTGCAAAGCGCAGAAGGCGGTTAAGGTATAAAAACAATGCGAGTGATTTTGCGCGCACCATAGATTGCTGACGCTCAACTGGGTGAAGCCATATTACAGGGCGTTTCACGTAACTTGAACCAAGGATTTTAAGAAAGTGATTAGTCGCGTCTGAATGAAATCAACGACATATGGTTTTCCGTCATGTGGCGCTCCTTATGAGGTTTTCAATATTCTGCTTAAATAGTTAATTAAGATGAAACATGCAAAAAAGTTTTCACGATAGTGCCAAGCGCATTTGATTGCGTTGTACAGGGGATTCAGAAACGACTGATGCAATTTTTTGGCAACGTACATGCTGCGTGGCAATTTTTTTGCGGCATTTAAAGAAATTCCTCGAAATATGAAATATAACCACGTGACTTCGCTCATGCGCTATCGTATTCCAGTGCTCTCAATCACGGTTCCTGCGAAAGAACCCTGCGCGCGCACCGTGGCGAAGCGAGCGGCTGCGGCTGTAGGCATCGGCTTGACAGTGAGTCAGCATCTTTGGCGGTGGCACACCGAAAGGAAGCGCCGTCGTCCCCGATAAGTGCTAGGCTTGACGCACGGTTAATAATAATAATGTCTTTATTTGTGTCCCGTAAAAGTACACGACACGGGAGACCTGCAGTAAAAGCTGTCATGAATGACAGCTTGACAGAGCCGTAGGCCCCCCATACACGGGGCAGTTACATAACGACAAAAAAACGGGTTATAATACATGGTCACATTTGAAATCACACATTACGAGCGTACAATGTAACGTACACAAAAATAACGCAAAATAGAAATACAAATTGCAAGTTCACTCATACAATAAAACATCCCGTCAACCACGTAGTACTCACAAAAGAACAAGGCGCTCTCAAACGGTTGAGAGCGCCTTGTTTATTGTTTACTTCACTGTGTTCCCCTGACAGCGCAGGGGTTCGCAGAGCAACCGTGCGGCGTTTAAAAATATGGAGCAATATGAGCGAAGAAAGATAGCAGCGTTACTGAATGCAGGAGTGGGCGAGAGTTCGCAACAGAAGACATCACGTGACATAGGTAGAGTCGATGTTAGTGGTATAGTGCTTCAGGAAAACTGCTTCTTGCCTTACTGGGTATTTGCTGAAAGATATTTGCCGCTAAAGGGCACGCACGTGTGAAGCTGCCTCCGTGGGAGGGACACGCGATACATTTTTAGGAACTCTTTGCCACGATTTGGCGCTCCTCTTACCCTTTAACAATAACGAACGCCCATATTGTAAAAAAAATTATTAAGAGCGGCAGCCAGGGTTCGCCAGCGAATCTGTCAAAATCCATAAGTACGTATACGACGCTATCCCGTCAGGCTAAGCCAGCCAGGCAGTGGTAGCATATATCGCGCCGGGAGTTTCCAAAAACGGCCGTGTCAAACTTACCTGCGTGCTTCGCCACGAGCCAATGAGCCGGCGCCGGCGCCATTCCGTTGCACCAAGCATTGTCGCTGTTCGCTCCCGTCGCGTCTCCCCGATCCTCCTGGAAGGGGTTCTGCTCAAAGCGTGCAAAGAAAGTAACCCATAATTAGTCTTACGTAAACAAAAACTAACGAATGATTATCTGCTTTGATGACAAAGACGTTCATGAAATGTGGTGATTTCTCCGATTCAATAAATAGTCCATTAGTGCACCCACAACCTTTGTGAGAGTCATTCTTAAGTTACTACGCTATGGACACCGCGTTGTAAATGGCGTTCATGGTTTAGGCTTATCCACCGTAGCGTGTCCTCGAAGCGGTTCAATACGAGCACACTTTTAAAGAAACGCGTAGCGTACCTTCTCTGTCGCTCACAAACACGCAAACGCATATCTGTCAAGTATTCAAAAACATCGCCCATAAACAGAACATCAACTGCAAACACATTTCGATGTTAAGTCAAAAATAATTGCACTACCTTTTCACTACGGGTGTCTAAGTAGTTCCACGGCCAATGTAATGCAGGCGTCGATTGTCTGCAGTGGATGAGGTTCTGCAACTGGATACGGACGCCCAGACAATTTACGTACTCACGAAGGAACTGCAGGATGGCGGTACAAGAGCAGAATGGCTGCGGAGACGTCAGCTTCAGACGTAGAACAGTAGGCAAAAGCTACGGTCTATCGTTCGACATTCTGCTGCTGTTTCCTCCTCTGCTGCCTTCCTCGAGCCGCCACCATGTCCCCCGATGGCGCCGCCTCAACGTTCCACGCTCGAGCCACGAGACTCTCTCGTGCGCCTCTTCTTCCACGTCTTTTCCCCGTGCCATTGCAATATCAGGCACGTGCCTTCATCGCCATCGTCATCGTCTTCGTTTTGCAGCGCTGGCACGCACACGGTAGCAGGAGCACCTCGCGGTAATTGCAGGCACGGGGATTTTCACTATGCGATTTTGACGCAACCTCCTCCGCGCCGATAATAGTAGTAGTAAATTCAAGGCTTACTCGCGACCACGAAGAGTACAGAGACGGCGTAATCAGGCGCATACTCGTCATGACAAACAGTATTGCAATAGCAAATTACGAACATTCGAGGTGCGATTGCACCACAGCGATTGGCGCTGTCTCGCCGTTCTGCTACCCACGGCGCATGCACGGCTTGCGCGTGGAGCACTCTAAAAACGCGCGTCTGGCTCGAAGAGAGACGGCGCCAAGCTCCCGCACCGTCACGGTGCTGGGCCATGCTACAAGCACCGTCCTAAGCATCGTTCGGCCTGCATTCAATATCGAATTCATTGCGTTCTTCTATTTGTGTATTTTTTGAATCACTCCCTATAATGCATGGAGCCAGCCAGACACGCGCTCGCAGGGTCAAGAGCGCCGGCCCGGTCGACCGGGAGCAACGGATATGTGCCTTTGCCCTTAATTTTAATGTATATCACTGGCATGTCTTTATTTGTATCAATCGTGCCTCTTATGTACGTGTAATTATGGCCGAGAGGGACATCGCTCAACTTGCCCTTCGTTCCTGTCGTCGCATCTTCCTGCCATGCGATTTGACATGTTTAAGTTAGACGAGCTTTTTCACAGTGGGTGATCCACGCAGTGTGCCTCATGCTTTGTTTTGTTTCCTTCGCCCATCTCTGCAATGATCACTCCATCAGGGAACTCTTCTACATCAGCCACAGCTTGTCTGTAGAATGAATTTCTCTGCAGTGTCAATGATAAAAGCGGTAAAATATACTACAGTGCCTGTACGAAACTGGATGATAAGATGTCGCGGTCAGCCATTTAATTCTGGCTAAAATTCCAATTAACCGATGCTCGTTTCAATCGAGCGGCATGTGGAGAGCATTCGCCTTGCTTTATTTAGTTTTACTTCATAATACTTTACAACCTTACTAACTCGCATATCCAATAAGTTCCCATGATATATGGGCAAAGACATGATGATGCGAGACGACGCATTGCCAAGTGTGCGGCAGGCTTTCGCCTTCTAGTGTTACAGGAGTGTAAAATACTGCCTAACTATAGTTGTCAACGGAATCTAACAAAATCCCGATATGCTGACTGTCCCGCTATCTATCTACGCACTCGGTTCAAGTCGCTTGCCACGTCTTCCCGTGCGCGCCATTGGTACATCTCCTCTTTCGGGCGTTATCTCTCGATATCCACAGTTCCCTCGCGGTACAACGCATAATGTACTATTTTGAAACACATTCTGTGCACATCTCGTCCATTACAAAATGCATGCAAATTGAACATAAGGTGCGCAATAAAAATACACAAGAAATTTTAAAAGCGAAGCTTTGCGAACCTCGCCGGGTTTTTGTAACCTTGGTTGCTGCGTGGCAGTCCTCTAGCCGAACAGGCCAACCAATCAGAGCGGAGGACGCGCGTGACATCTCCGCTGAGTTCCTTGCACCACTAACAGGTGGCACTCGCCTCCGCGTATCTGTTGAAAAGGCTGAGCATGGTGGCAACTGCCATCACCCGTTTCACCCCTACCTTCCATCCATCCATCCATCCTGCGGAGGCGAGCGCGGAGGTACTGGAAACACAGGAGAAAACAATAATGGCGAAAGGGAAGAAAATGCGATACGATAGGTAGGAGGTGCTCCGCGGTATGTTTAAAAGTGTAACGCTTCCAGGACTTGCAGTTGGAAATGCGGTTGTTTGCTTGAAGCGAGGGTATACAATCAGGGCACGGTAGCAACCAAAGGTTAGTGGGACGCCTCGTATTGGGCGCTCCCCGGAAGAACTCAATGGAGCTGTGCATGGCGATATGCGCTCGAAAATTTTTGAAGTGAGGGAACCTCGAAGAAAGATGGATTTCGAAGAGCGACTGAGGAATATGAAAGAAAGTAAACGTATTGCGAGAGTGTTTGCATGTGTACCGGAAAGAAATCGGCTCACAGTGGAGGAGATGAACCATGGAAGCTTACCACAAGCATGCGGAATGGGTGAGCAACGCAGCAACAAAGAACTTCAAGCACAAAATCCTAGAGGCTGAGATAATCTCATGGGTGGCGGCAATGGAAAAGAAGCCTGCTATGAGTGACTACTTAAGAGGAAAAAGCGAAATCAGGAAAGAAACAATTTATGATACCTCAAAGGGAAGCTCATTTTTCGAAGCGAGATCAGGATGCCTTAAAACACGCACTTATAAAGCGAGTTATATAGAAAGGAACAAGGAGCATGTGCTTGCTGCGGCAAAGCTAGGGAAACGATGGGTCATGTTTCATTAGAATGCGAAGATATCTGCCCAGAGCGGTCGATTTAAGCACGCCTGGCCTCCTTGAAGCCCTTGGGTTCAGCGAGAGCAGGGTAAAAGCATGTCCGCACAAGAGATTAGTACGAGGCGATCGGAAGATTGGTGGAAGAAAAGTAGCGAAACGACAAACAACGGAGGCGTACAAAAACAAAGTTAACAATAGGAGTTCAGAAAATTGGGCTATGGAAATTCATCGTGGTCTTTCTTTTTTGAGATAAGTAGGGCATGAGGCAATATGATAGCATCCATCCATCCATCCAGCAAAGACGTTTGGAGTAATGGGGGGAAAAAGCAGGGAAGGGATTGAGACGACCGAATCCGTTACAGACGAGTTTTCAGGAAGAAAAAAAAAAGATTCAGGTGATGTATAGAAGAATGCTAGAATGAAAAGCATGTGTAGCATACCTGATTAACTCAGGTCGCTATTTGTCGCCGCCCCGTTTCAGAGGGGATGCCATTAACTCATCATCATCTTCAGGCAAATACCTGCGTGAATATATAAACGGAGTGAATGCCGATGGCAATATGAATAGCATTCAAGCAACGTAGTGACACACGGATTGCTGAATTTGAATCTGCAGTAGTTATTCTGAGACGTCTATTGCATTTGGCTACACGCGATATACACCACCTCTTGTGTCGGCTCACTTTGCTCTGGCACTGACACCATCTCTCTTCCCACGGTGAAGCATCTTTTCCCCTTTCATCCCAGATTTTTCTTACTTATCTTTAATTCGGCACTTAAACTAGGGCATTTTCCGAAAATCTGGCGGCAGGGTAGGGTGATATTTATATATAAACCGGACCGGCCACGCGAACAGACACCTTCCTACCGGCCTATAGTCATGAATTCCTTATTTGGCAAAATATTAGAACCGCTTTTAAATTCACGTTTGTATTTCTTACTTCCCACAGACTTCACCATCGCCCTCAATTTGGCTTCACGCATGGGAGGAGTGCCGTCATGGCCTTTCACGCCTTGCACGAGCGTCTGGCGTGGCTCGAGCACAAAACACCGGCCATTGTTGTGGCAATTGATTTTAAGGGCACGTTTGATTCTGTGCGGCACCCACTGCACTATAAAGTAATTTTCACCCTTAAAATAAAAAAAGGTGTAAATGTGTCTATAACTGACACCCTAGGCTGTCAGTTATATGAATCACACCTTAAGGGTGTGAGTTACACACACATTTACATCCTTTTTAATTTTTAAGGATGTTAATTATTTTACAGTGTCGTGTTGTATTTTTTGCAAGAACGCGGATGCCGCGTAATTTTTTTGCCCTACCACGAAGCTTCTGCAATCGCTTCTTAGTATACCGGTCGCAGGTTGGGGAGGTTTCAGCCGAGACTACGCTTGGTAGCCAGCAGGGTTCACCTTTTAGCCCGCTCTTGTGGAATATAGTAATTCGCGGCCTGCTTTACATCCCTGTTCCGTCGGGCGTCGTGATAGAGGCATACGCGGACGACGCATTCATTTTGATACCGGGCAGGAACCGTGCTGCCATCGAGCGTACTGCTGGGGTAGTCCTGTCAGCGGTAGATCGCTGAGCATGAGACGCTCGAGTGGAAATTAGCCCAGCCAAATCTTTCTATGTGGCGTCTCCTAATGGATGCAGAGCATTGAGGGGTATAACGCCCTTCGTGTGGTTATAGGTTACGGTAGCCTGCAGCATGACAAAATGAAACCATTAGGCGTTGTTTTTGATTCACGATTAGGTTTCAAAGAATATGTTCACTACCTGCAACTAAAATTATAGCCTACTTTCAAATGCACTACGCTGTCAGCGCTCTTGCAATTCGAACTTTATATCGCCAAGTGCTTCTCCCTGCATGGCCTCACCTATGCCGCTCCGCTTTGGCGGTCTGAGTTCCCGGACAGCTTTTTAAAGTCTACGTTGGTCTCGCTCCATAGGGTGCCCTTAATTTCATTTACTGGTGCATATCGCACAACAAGAACGGCAGCAATGCAGGTTCTATTGCGGGCGCCGCCACTGCCGCTTGAATTAGGACGCATTCGATCGGAATTTCACCTCTTCACTCTTCGCCGATTTGCAAGTTTTGGCCCGAGGTATTATAATCCTGACAATAACGAATACTCTTGCGACTTCTGGCAAGACCACCCGGCGCAAGGAAGCAGGTTCCTTTTCACGCATCTTACGGCATCCGAAGCAGCACTTAAGTCCACTGAGCCGGCATTACATGTTTACACAGGCGATTCATACGGAATTCTTCCGGGGTAGCATACGTGGTGATGCGTCCCCACTACAGTCTTCGGAAGGTGGGTAGGTTTAGAACTGAACAGGCGAGCGGTGCCTACTGTGCAGAGACCCTTGCCTTCACTGAGGCGCTGAAGTACCTGACGGCCTCGCGGTTCATAGGCCGCGTTAATCTCTATTCAGTGATGCGCGTGTGGTGCAGATCAAGCGGGCGCTGCGGGGTCTGTACCACGTGCGCGGACATCGCGGCGTCTTTGGTAACGAACTGGCTGATGGAAGCGGCATCGGCTGCGGTGCGTTGTGGCCTGCCACGCCACGCTAGAATGTCCAACCGCTCTATCCGACGCCAGTTTCACAAGCAAGCGGAGTGCGATTGGTATCGAGATTAGAAGTAGGACAATTCTGATACAGAAGCGTGCTTATGGGTCCCAACCATCTCGGCGATCCCTGCCTACTTCCCTCCGTTCATACCTTTAGTACGAATAATTAGGAGACACGGTAGATTTCTTTACTACCTGCACCGATTTGGCCTCGCCCTTACTAATATATGCTCGTGTAGCGTGGAATGCACTTCTTTCCATCACTACTTCACGGGATGCGCGCTGACGGCCGAGATGGCGGCGCGTCTTGTCGCTCCGGGGGGGCCTCTGGCTATTAGCGCATATCCGCGCGTTCTTTCAGACCGGCGGAATCGGGCCATTCTGATTCGTATGGAACACCTAATCTGTGAAGCGGTGCCGGAATGGCCGCGGGGCGTTCCCCGGATTGCTTTATCGTATTCGAAGCAGCGCGTCTCTACCGCAGTGTTCACTCATCCCTGCTCTTCATTGCGGACAATAAGCTTTCAGCCAGTGCTCTCGGGCAGCTCACGCAGTGCCAGTCGATGATTTGGAAAGTCGCGTGTGTATGCGCAGAACATGCCTTGGTCCGTTGCCTCAATGCCCGACGTTGCCCCTTTCTCGCGGAGCGTGGACCCCCTCGAAATTCGCGCTGGATTGGCTTAGAGTGGTGGCTGACTCCGCTAGAATTCGCCTGACTGGAGACCGTGGCTGGACCCGCGCATGAGGCTTCTTGGAGGCAGGCAGGTGCATTACCCGTGCCTCCGACACGAGTTCACAGGACTCGCGACGAAGAGATGACAGAAGACATTGTAAGGCCGCCTTCGAATCTCAGAATACCGCCCACCGATTAGCCGGTTGTTTAATATAATCAACAGCACCTCGGAGGGCCGTATATATATATATATATATATTATATGATCGCCAAAAAGGACACGACGTCGTGTTTCAGTGGCTGCCTGGCCGTTGCGGTATCTCCGGCAACGACCTCGCTGACGAAGCTGCTAGGAAAGCACACGAAGGAGCAACCCTTGTTTCTGTACCTTTATCGCGGACTGAAGCATCCCAACAGTTAAGCAACCTAGCGCACCATATGACATTGGATAAGTGGCACACACGTGAATTCACTCAACATCGATTGCATTCCCTCGATCCATCTATGCAAATGCGGTTGTTACCAGGACTTCCGCGTAGTGAGGAAACAATGCTGTGCCGCTTACGCTTGGGCGTCGCATTCACCAATGCATATCGTTTTGTTATTGGAATGGCTGATAGCGCCGAGTGCAATGCCTGTGGTGTTGAGGAAGCTATAAACATCTGCGCTACTGCACATCTTTCAAAATGAAAGACATGACCTCTGCATAGCTCTCAATCAGTTAGCCGTTCACCTTGAACAGCATCTTGGGATCATGGCCTCGCATATCGCAGTTAAATAAGGCCACAAAAGCACTGCTGCGATATTTTAAAGCCACCGGATTGAGTCAACGTCTGTCATCCGGACTAAGTGACCGAACGATATCCCCAGGGGACTTTCTGTTCTTTCAATCTTTCCCCAGTGTAGGGTAACCAACCGGGCTCAGTCCAGGTTAACCTCCCTACCTTTCACTTATCATTTGCTCTCTCTCTCTCTTTCTCTATGGGGTTCGGAGAGCTCGTCGGGCCCCAGCACGCCCTCCACCCCCCCCCCTCCCACTGCCCCAGAAAAATGAAAACTCTCCGCCCATGGTTGGACCACGTAACTTTTTGGCCACCCATGTGGTAACGTCCAAGTTGTGATAACCCTAGATTGAAGCTAGAATGAAATAGGAGGCGTGCCGACGGTTTCATTACATATCTGGATACATTAGCTCATTCATATGAGGGCGTCCCAAGAGCTCGCGGTGACGGACAAACTCGGACCTTCCTGCATAGCACCTTTGTATTGCAATACTCAGTGAAAGCAGTGCTCACTCATGTGCCGCAACATCGAGGAAACTACACGCCAGTCAGTTCCTAGGTGATCACGACAAACGTACCATTCTTAGCGGGGTCTTAGCTCCCTTGGATCGTGGAGTCTTCGGTATCCTACTGCAGGCTTTGTACGCCGTCGCCGTTCGCTTAGGGCTGGGCGCCTACGTTCCGCGACGAAGTTCTCTGGAAGCCTGCAGTTTCGCAAACAGTAAATCGTGTCTTTTCACGAAATTCACCGAAAGCAAGCTGAACAAAAGAAAATTATTTGCACCACGTTCAATTCAAGCGTGAAGCACTTGCCACGGTACCCTAATGGTTCTAACGTTGCGGCGCTGAGCTCGGAGTCGCGGTTTAAATATAGTGCTCTTTGGCAAGATGGTGGCGCATAATGCATGATAATGGTGACGCTGCCATCACATCACTAACAAACCCCATTAAAACAATAACGAAACGAAAGGTACTGTTAGAAAACGCTTTCCTAACATAAATCTGGCAATCCAATTATGTACAGCACCGCCAAACAGCGCCAAATAGGAAGGTTCAGCGCTTCGCGTTGGAGTCGAACCCTGCCCGAAGTTTTGAATTTCAAGGATAAATGAGAAAAAGTGGATTCTCCATTGAAGACTGGTATTACTGAAAATAAAACTAGAAAGCGTCTCCTAAGAACAGTCGAGCTGCAACTCTCACGTCTCGAACCACATAAAACGGTCTAGACCTCTCTCGTCCTCCAAAGCCAAGCAGTGGTGGACGTGTATACCGGATATCTGAAATACGAGCATCGTTAATGCCAGAGTAGATTACAGAGCGATGAACTAAAACGCACCAAGGACGACGTAAGCTAACACCCTCTTCAAGGAACAGATAGATGACGCACCATTCCGGAATCATTACGTCAGTATAAACTCATATAGGTGTAAGGTCACGGTGCGCATGCGCATGCCACCGCGGAAGTGGCCTTAGCTACCGGTATTCTCACTCGGTTGACGCCACATGTACATACATTGTAATGCGTTAGCCTTCTTATGGTACCTCACGTACTGTACGGGGGCTATGCATATATGTATGTACATATGAATGAATCTACGTATCTATGTGTTGTTTCTGTCTAACCGTTTTCTTTAACCGACGTGGCTCGCTGGGTAGACTGCGGTCGAATGGGCAGCACGTCGAGCTGCTGTGCCGGGCTAATGTGTTCAAATGTATTCAAATGTATCAAATTTATTCGGCCTCCTCAGCAATCACCCAGCGATCACTGGTGGCGCAAATGGCGCCAGCCGCCATGATGTCTGAGTACTGCGTTTCAATCGCTGAGCGGTGTATAGAGAACTATTCGCCTCTCTCACAGCTCAAAAGCAGAAAGAAATAACAGTCGTGAGATTGGATTGTTTCTTAGTTCTCGACAACCTGCCACTTTCGGAGGGCAAACCTAATGCATCACGAAATCTGCCAGTCACTCATTATTACGCTCCAACAGCCACAAATTACACTCTTGTCTGGAATCAAAACCTTACGAGCTGGATCATGAACTCAGGTTCTCATGTAAATAATTTCATGAAAAGTGTCACCGTGAGCTGATGCAATTCCCCTATCGCATGTAAGTGCGTTTGTCTTTTCTGTGCGTGTTAAACATCACAGCATGGCCCGTCGGTCTCGGCAGGAAGTACATATATTCTTTTCAGGGGAGCTTGAAAGTGCTGCATTATAAGTTGTACTTTAGTATTTCAACGTGTCATCCATTGCGCCAAAACACGTTCACAATACTTTGGCGTTCAAGTAACTTGGGCTGTTTGGGTGCAGAAGGCACGATACAGCGATGTCACGAGAAATGCCCCCCCCCCCCCCAGCAAATGACCAGCTTGTTTTCTACTCGGCAGAACCACTTTTCTATTTCCAGAGCACACACTTTACGTAATCGCTTTCTGGTATGTGCGTCTTTTTACTATTTATTTCACCAGCAGCACCAACACCTGACATTGAATGTCTTGCGCTAATGTTCCCGACCATGGTGCGTCTGTTTTGTCATTCCGCTTGGTCGGTATGGACGACAGCAAGGCTTCCCTTCCATTTATGTGTTCCTTTGTTCTCAGTTTCGCTAGCACTGTATTTTGCAGAGTGCAAATTAAACCTTGAAGTTGAGCGTCGAAACTTGTGTCATCATCTTGCTAGTTGCGTCATTTGCACTGTTTTCAGTATGGACTGCGCAACCCGATAGTGGCATGAAATGTTAGCATGCGTAGCAGGGTGGTGCAAGTATACATTCACCACCTTCACTTGAAGGCTGGCAGCGCGGAAGCTGTGTGCGTACGGCCAAAAGTAATATCGCTGTGATGCAAGCCTGAAATTGCAAGGACCAGAAATTCGGCGACCTTTTGGGTAAGCTACCTTGCATAGCATGGACATGGCACGGGGGCCAGAATCTACTTCGTCCAACGGCGCATATGAACGCGGTGTAAGAGGGACGTTCCGAAAATAAGAGTTTCATCGTTTATTTTCACATGGAAACATTATTGCTAAATAGATACCCCATGGCATCATGAACTATACCTTCCACTATTTTTCCACATAGTCGACACCGAAATTCAGACAGTTGTCGTAGCGTGCCATCAGTTTGAAGAAACCATTGTTTCTCGGTGCCCTGCTTTGGAAGGCCTGACGCATAATCTCTTCCCCATAGCCAATCCGTAGGCGTTCATGGATGACGGACACACTAGTCCCACGTGCCCGTTCATATCGGATAACAAAAGCACTTCCATTGGCGGCCAAGTTATCAGAAGACGACAGTCTGCCATCGTCATTTGTACTCGAATAACCTGAGGCACGTCGGTATGCTGCTACTCTCTTCTTTGGCGCTCTGTGCATGCGTCATTCCTCCTCCGCTACGCTCTTTCCATGGGACCAGTCACAGGCGTGGACTCTCATGGTGATTGTTTAACAGGGTGCACCATCTTCCATTTTCAAAACAATGACGGAACTTACTTTCGGAAAGTCCCTCGTAATGCCTATTACATGTTCAGGGAAAGCCTCTGTGTTTGTCGTATAATGCAATTTCACTGACTGGTTCCTGCCTTTAACATTACCAAATTGATGCCCATAGTGCGCCTATAAAAATATTCTCTTGCATCTAATTTTGTTGCACTGACTTATATAATCGTGTCTTTGCTGCTCCTATGCGTTTCCTAGCTGAGTGCTTACGTGAAGAAAACCTCTCCAGAACATGTTAATAACTGAATGCAAAATGCTTGAAAGCAAGTTTTTAAGCAATATTATAAAATGTACTACCCACCGAGCCCTTCAAAGTACCATACTCAAAATTTATTGAAAAAGCTGGGGAAAGTTTTTTTCACGACATCCTGTCGATTCTAAGAACTTAAGCAGCTAGACTTGACTAGTGCAATTGTTGGACTGTTAGAAGGCATTACAATGTCCTCAAAGTGACATACTCAGGACATCCTCAGATGTTCTTATGCTGTCTGGGATCGTATTTTAGCAGGAATGTGGCATAAACGAGTCGCAATAGGAGGCTTTCTTCTCGCGATAGTGTTTCGCCATTTCTTTCTGGCAGGGTCTCGACAAATAAAGGGGTAGATATGCGTATTATTCTGATTAAATATATATTTTAAGGTGTTCCCGGATTCCGATGCTCATTATAGCAATGCTTCGCAAGCAAGCTTATAGCAAGCAAGTAACTTGTCAGGAAAGCGCAAGCGTCGAAAAGCACTCTTCGTGCTGGCTAAAGTTGATGCAGCAGACAGCTTCCACTGCTCGTGCTCATTAAAAACTTGCTACTGTGGAACAATTATGCCAGCGCTCACTCGATTAGAAATCTCACCTTTCGCGTGCAATTTCCTGCCACGTTTGATAGTACTGAGACATTGCCCCAATCCACTTCAAAACTCATTTTTCTGGTCTTGAGTCCCCTACATTTGCTCATCGTTGCTCCTGCACTACCCCCAGTCAAAAATGGCTGTGGTATGTTAGTGCCGCAGAAATAAATCTCAGATTAGGAATACCAGATTTGGGAGTTGGTACAATAGAGTTCACCAGCTATCTTTTTATGTGCTGGCTATTCTTTTACATCATTTGAAGCCGTTCCGCTGTAGGATTTGGGCCAGCTATAGCGGCATTAAATGCTGTCACGGCGGCATAACTCAGCATTGTGGTTATTCTGCAGATATAGCGAATATGTGCGTTGGAAGGAAGAAAGTGACCAGAGTTCTTGGAATAAGGAACGACTCAACATTCAGCACTCCCTATATGAACATCTATACAAATAGATGAAATTCCTACAGTAAAATGCGGCCGCTGTCGCCATAGTTAAGGAGTGCACCGCAACATTTCCTGTTCAACATTCAACATTGCCTATATGAACATCTATACGGCTGCAAACCAGGAAGACCAATTTTACGAAAATCTATATATGTGCTGCATGAGACAGAAGGGGAGGGGAGAGGTTTGAAATAGTAGTTGAGAAAGACGTGCCGACCGTACCGTAACTGTTAGTGCCCGGTTGATGCCTGAAAATTGGCCAGCAGTGTGTGGGTACGGAATATTGACAAAGGTACCGTTCAAGACAAAGACCAGCCCCTGTGCGTTGTGATGGCCACAGGGGCCATCACAGGGGCCTTTGGAATGAAAGCACTGCACGTGGCTGATAGCCTTGCTTGCATAAGCTAGTTAGCGAACGCGGCGGGAGCTCAGTAGAAACGCATAAAGCGACAAATTCCGCTGCGCCTGCAACGTTGCGCGTGCAAGTCCTGCTACGTCACGTATGTACATTAGACAAGCTGTCAACCCTGGTCCTGTCGTTTGTGTTCTTCCTGAGTCCTGGTCTTCTGCGCCTTGCCTTTACTACTTCAAGCATGAACCAACTATAGCCTAAGCAAGAGTTTTACTTAGGCAACAAAATTTTCCAGGATACAATGTACCTTATCTGCATGTCCACTGTTTTCATGTCAGGTGCTGTCGAGGTACCAATGGTATACAGATTTGCAGCCTCACATAGCGTATTCAACTAGAATTAAGTGTAGCGCGACTCGGTGACAAGGAATTAACGTCCATGTCCCTATAGCACGCGCTACTTTTCATTCCAATCTGGCAGACCAATAAGACCACCGTGGCCACCTGCTACATATACGTCGTTGCAACCTGTGACGTCTGGGGAAGCCAGCATCGGCAGCAAGGTGTCGTTAATTTCAAAGGCAACCCCGCACAACTTACGGCTCCCAGCAAGCGCCTCCTTCTGCTCCCGGTCGCGTCGCTTGTTTTCGGTGACCCAGTGTCACCTAAGACGCGACGCCGCTGCTCGCTTCGGTCTTACCGATCTTTCCACGGCTGTTCCTGAAGAGCAAAACAGAGCAGAAAGAACATATGTAATAATTAAGAAACACGAACTACGTGGGCATGTGGGCAACTAATATGTCGACGCACGGCAGACTCCATCGCAAGAAAGTCAAGGTGGCTTAGTGTGTTTGTTAGTAAGGCCTCATGAACAGTGCGAATTATTAATAGCATCATTTGTGTTCCGGAGACACTGGGTTTCTTGTAACATAGCGAACGTCGCAGTAAGCCATGCATGCTGACATCAGCACAGTCATCATTAGCAGCAAAACTCAGTTTATTGAACTGTAATATGTAGTCATAATAAAATGTAATGTTCAATTTACCCAAAGCTTCGCTTATGTCTCGGGTACATTTCTTGTCATCACGCGCAACAACTGACAGAATTATGCGCCATGTGCAAAATGCTGTCAAGCAACTTCATGAATCACGCTCACTGGCCCCCACCATAAAGAAACTTCTTTCCGCTTTAAACCAATTCGCTTAATAAAAATTTTCATTCACGTAAACTTAGCTAAGGCGAAATTTCAGTGTAGGACTCACTTGGCACTTCACGAAGGCCGTCAAAATTGCTCTTCGTTTGCGTATCTTTTCGAAGCCTACGAATAAAAATGAAGTACTGCAGCGTGCTTCATGCTGAGTAGAATTTCCGCATCTTTACGGCTAGAGAAACTATGGAAGTGCAGGTTTACAAAGGCCAGCTAATCTTATATTTACCTGCCTGATGGCTACCTACACCCATAGTCAGGCATGTCGCAGTGTAGGAAAAGTTATTGCGCATGTTTCGTTTAATTACCTTTCTCATATTTAAAGACTGTCGAAGACATTGTGGAACAACTTGTGCTACGACCGACTCACATTGCTTCTTTAAGCCAACGTGTTAAGCTCCACATGGAGTTTATTTATTTTGTAATGAAGAAGAAGAGCACAAGAACAAGGCCAGCCAGATCGTCTATTCCATGCCTGCTGTGCAACCAGTGGGCCAGCCGGATCGCCAGTGCTTGGCACGAGTGTGAGCCGTTCGGGCAACCAGCTGTTCCTGCTCTGCGTCACCTGCCTCCTCGGTTACGAAGAGACTGTACCCTCGAAACTGTTCAGTGCATCCATTACAAATCTATTTATTTATTTATTTGTTTTATTTATTTATTATTTATTTATTTATTTATTTATTTATTTATTTATTTCACATACCCTCAAGCGCCAAGACATTATAGATGGGATTGGGGTACATGCAAAAACAGTAATAATGATTACTACAAGTTGAAGTAATGCAAGCGAAATGTGCAGTGGACAATTCCTTAATGTTCCGTTTGAACAAACAAGGTTCGGCAGAAGAGTGCGCTGTCTTCGATTGACCCGATATCATCAGGAAGGTGGTTGCAGTCATTCGTTGTGTGTGGAATAAATCGATATAAAAACCTGTTTGTGTGAGAAAATGTCCCTCTTACTTTATGACGGTGATCAACTCGAGATTACAGATTAGGTGCTAGAACGAGCTCACTTCTAAGGACACGATGATGAAATACAAATAGGCATGAGCGAAAAGCCTTTCTGCCCAGTGATAAAGATGCTAAACACAAGTTGCTTTTCATAAAAGTTATGCTAAAGTACGATTGTAGTTTGAATGAAATGAGTGGAATTATTCTGAACCATTTCAAGCGAATTAACAAGAGTAGCATTTGATGGGTGCCAAATAGGAGCAGCGTATTCCAACTTAGATCGAACTAACATACGATTTGCGTTATTGATTATGGAGTCGATATGACATTTACAGGATAAGTCAGATGACATAGTTACACCGAAATAACGGTAGGATGAAACTTGTTCTGGCTGGACGTGGTTAAGCACATATGCAGGCACACACACGTCGCGTCTTGTAAGAGTCATCAGCCTGCATTTCTTGTGATTTAGTTCCATGAGCACGTTTTTACACAAAGCGGCGATGTTATTTAGATCAGTCAGTAGAATTTTCTGGTCATTATCACGAATCTCGCGATACATTACACAGTCATCGGCGTATAGGTGAACTGAAGATGACACACAATCGGGAAAGTCAATGTATATGACAAGTAATGGACTGAAACTGGGCCTTGCGGAAGTCCTGATGCTACGTCAAGGTTGAATCATGACCGCTGACAGAAACATACTGCCTGCGTTTGATTAGGAAGTATTCAAGCCAGGTAAGTTTATTATGGTCAAGGTTTAAAGAGGAAAGTTCCTGCATATGCAGCACATGAGTAACTTTATCAAAAGCCTTCGGGCAGTCTAGAAAGGCGCAATCGATTCTGGAATTCAATCTTCCCAATCTTCCGATCAGAAGGGAAGGTACCATGATCAAGCGACTGCTGAAAGAGTTTAGCCAAAAACAAAGATGAGTAATGTTTGGTCTGTTTTAGAAATTGGATTTGGTACTGTCAGTTCCCCAAGACGAAGAAAGCTTTAGCGAATCTTAAGTGTGCTATTCCTGAGTGCTCCTACATGATAGGGAACATCAAAGGATAATCACGATGTGACATATATTTAACACTATCAACTCGATAGGAAAAAAATTGTCCGAAAGAACACTGTTAAACACTGAGGCACATCGTTCGGGTGGTATAGGCTCATCTTCAGTATCATTAGGAGAAATAACACTGATTTCCGTCACATTTATGCTTCTCCAAAATACTTTAGGATTACCTAATAAGAGGGCTGGGACAGCGTTAGTAGAGTAATAATATTTGGCGTGACAAAGTGCTGCACAGTAGTCGGCTTCAACGTTGCGATATGCTTCCCAGTGATCTCCTGTTCTTCGTAACTTTGCTCAATGAAACAAGCGCGTTTTTTTTTAGTGGAAAGACGCTTTAGCTCTTCGCTAAACAAAGCTGACGCTTTATCGCACTGAATGCGTCTCAGTAGGCATCAAAATGTGTGCGCAGTTCCTGATTAATAATATCAAAATTTGCTTTCTTGTAGTCGCGGATAAATTTCTTTTGTTACGTGTGTCGGTAAAAAGAAATGTTAATATCGAAACGAAGCAGCGGATGGTCGCTAAAACCAGGCAAGTACGTGAGTGTTGAGACGAGATGTGGGTGTGTAAGCAAAATAAGGTCTAATGTACTAGACGTTCCTGCTACAACTCTGGTAGGCTTCGTTACCATCTGCATGATAAAGTATGCACACATGTCTAAGAAATTCTGACAGTGTGACGAGAACGGGTTAAAGTAGTGCAAGTCCATCCGACCACGTGATGTTCGGAAAATAAAGTCTCCAAGAAGAATGATTGGTGAGGAAGGATATCGGCTCCGAATAGCATTTACGACATCATGTAAGTCATCAACGAAACTTGACGCGGCGTTGGGAGGGGGAGGGGGGATAGCAGGCTCCTAATACGATTCGACTATTTTTTTTTATGCTTTAGCAAAATTAATCAAAATATGCGAGCCTGACGAGGGGCAAACGAGAAATCTTCGGTTACAGATATCTTACAGGACCCGAGTGTTAAAGTAAAGCCTGACAATGAGCGGTCTGCACTTATTTTCCTGATAGGGTCCACCTAAGCTGCGTGTGCCCGTTCACTTGCTTCTGAGGTTAAATTGCTATCAGTGTGTTGTGTTATAAGGCCGATAATCTTTTCGTCACTTTTGCTCCATGATTCGTTATTATGAGTTACACTGAAGAAAAGGTTGTTGCGGCGAGACCTACAAGCTCACATAGGCTGAAGTTGGTGTTGTTCTGTCACGTTATATCGCAAATAGGATTCTGCGAGACATGAACAGCATTTTCAATACGGTCAATGGTACCATGTTCTGGCTTCGACTTTTAGCAACCTTTCAGCCATCAAGGAGCACTTATCTACTAGCGATTTCTGTGCCTCCTTGACTTCGCTGATGGCGGTCAACAGATCCGCCTGCCCCTGAGTTAGACTGCTCGTCTTTAGTTTGAAGTCTTTTAAAAGCTCTAAGATTTCTTTTTGAGAGTTGTCGTCAAGGACAGGATTGGCTTCAATGTCGCCACAGCAAAGCAATTGGAATATTACGAAAAAGCATTCGTCACTCAAATCGCACAACACTTGGGGGCACGGGAGTAGAAGACATCGATTGCTAGAACGTTTAGAGTAGAGGCGAGTGGCATTACAGACCTGTATGAAGTGAAATGAACGAATGTCAGCCATGCTGGCTGTAGCACCACTTGTGCCCACCGAAGCCGGACTCTAGTGCGGGGCCACTTATAAGTTCGGACGGAGCTGCTGTTTCTCTCGATGGACCTGTGCCAGTTTGCCAGAGGTTCTAACAACTTTTTCTCTGGAAAACCACCAAGCATTCTCCATAAGGAAGCACTATGACAGCCATTTCCAAAAATGGCAGCGTCGAGCTCACTGCCACTTACCTGAAAAGCTGGTTCTCGTCTCCTGCCATGATACATCCCTGCGGCTTCCAGAGACTTTGCTGATCGCTCCCGTGTTGCCCGGCTTTTATGACGACCTTGGTGCACATGCTTCGATAGGGATGAGAAAAGGCACGAAACCTATTTGGTGCTCTCAAAACTCCTTGACTAACAAAGTGACAAATATTCACTATATATTAAGGGATAAGTAGAGTAATTATTTTCCTGGGGGTTGTCACTAGACTGCGACACTACCAACTCTACTAGACGCACAGTAAGGCCGCATGTTCACGATACACGAGTTTGCTTGAACATTGTCCGTCGTACAATGTCCACACTCAACACTGAATGCAACAGAGCACGTGATCATTTTTTTTCCTTCAGGCTGCACAGATTTCAAAGGATTCTCAATCCAAAATCGCAGTGCTTCTTACGCGGTCATGTGACGTCCGCTACAGCATTCCTTTCATCAATGGGGCCTTTCCACGCGAAAACAATGTGAAGTAGCATTTTCTTTTGCACTTCGGCGCGATTTTACAACTATCGACTTATAACCAGCCCTCAAACCTGGGCTGCCTTTGTAAGGTGCTTCAAACCAGATCACTGAACAAACGTTTGTGGCTGCCAAGCCCTTTCGTGTGAGTGGCAAACTCATGTCCTGACAAATCGCGCATATAACTGACGAGCACTGTAGCAAACCAGAGGCTTGCAATGTTTGACTGGCTAGATTCGTAAATTCTGACATGGGAGTGACGATCAAGAACACGTGAGCAGGACACGAAGCTGCGAACCCCGTATTATACCTGCGCATGCGCAGTGGTTTATCGCGGGCCTGGTTAGACGGCGCAGCATTTAAATAAAGCAACGCGTTCCACTGATCGTCGTGATAATAAAGAACAAGGGCGCTATAACGTAAAGCTATTCCAAGCTTTGCTATTCCAATTCTGCAATCAGTCCGCGATTAATCGAAGCTTTCTGCGCCCCTGCCACTTCGCCTGTCTGTCACGCGACATCACGAAAACCGCGATAGCTCTCCATCAGATATGACCTCTACATACTCATTATGGATGATTGGACCAAACAAAAGAAAAATAGTTATTTCTCGTTTGACACCTTTTCGCCATTAGCCCACGGCTATTGTTCAAAAGTTTTCAGGCTGTGCCCACTTGACCTGCCTGCCACGCGACGTCACAAAACCACCAACACTCACCGCGTCAAAGTGACATGTACGCGTTAAAGATGCATTAATATGCCGAACAGAACAATTCTGGCTACTCGCACCTGTGAGAAACTTGGGTTTATTTGCGCATAATAAAACCTTTTGCTAAAACGTTTTCGAGCACTTTCGGCACGCTTACGACCTCGCTCTGCCAACTCTTTGCTGAGGATCCGTTTTAGTGGCCTTCTTAACCTTCCGTTGCACGGCGCCGCGATTCTAAACCAGGCACCGCAAGCTAAGGGAAAGCGGACCAATCGTAGACGCCGGCACCACCCTCTTCATCCGGGTATCTTCAGGCCGCCGGCACGGCTCCTTCGAAACCCTCTCCACTTGGGCGTGCTCTTCGCCTCCTGGCAGCCAATTACAAACTGGCTGTTGAGCCAACGCTGCGGGTCACCGCCCGATGCTTACGTCGGCGGTTACGCAAATTTGACGTCAGGAGATGGGAATAAAAAGACATTGGAATTGTCTTGCGTTATAGGGCCCCAAGAGTGTTGCACGCAGCGACAAGGAAGAGACGCGACCGCTTTTCGCACTGAATCTCGTCCGTTTCTCCTATCGACGGCGCACGTGCCCAGAGAATCGGGGAACAAAACAAAGACCGAATAGCTGCTTCGTCACCAAGATGTCACTAGACTGCGACACTATCAAGTCTACTAGACGTACGGCTCCAAGCATAACAATGGCAAACTCACTGCAAACTTTTCATGACCTGGCATTGGCGTCAGCCTGGTGCGCCGTTCTGCGCTGATTTTCTGCGTTGAAGTTTTGCGCTGCTCGCTCCGGTATTGCCCGATCGTCTCAACGACCTTTGAACCAAGGAGTGAAACGCCAGAAAGCAAAAAACGGCCAAGGTCACAATATTTACTGCTAACGCGACGACTCCTTATTGAATGCAACAACTGTAAAGAAAAAAAATGTACAGCACTACTACGCCCGTAGGTACAACTACACGCTGCCGCCGCATCAGTTTGTTAGAGGAAAGGAAGGCGTCCAGGCACACAAGAAGAGGGAGACGGAAAACAGAGCGTTTATGTTGTCCCGTCTCCTTTGCCTAGTGTGTTTCTCTGCATGGCAAACTTCAAAATCGAAGCTTTCACGCCTAACTTTCCATAACATAACCAACCAGCTCAACTTTCCCTCTGCACTTAAAGATACGTTCACACCAGCGGCCACAACTCACGAGTCATACAGGTGGTAAAAAATTGGAGGCTTATCAAGGTTAAGCCCAGTGGATGCTTCGCATCCACTGGGCTTAACCTTGATAAGCCTCCAATAGCGCTAAGGATACGCTAAGGTTAAGCCCAGTGGATGCGAAGCATCCACTGGGCTTAACCTTAGCGTATTCTTAGCGCTATTTAGCCCTTAGCGTGTTTTTTTTTCAGCGTATCCTTAGCGTTTGGAGGCATCTTGACCGCATACACGCCCGGCGCAAAGACGCTGGCGCGGTTGCGGGCACAGAGACTGACGCGACAGCGGGCGCGCGCCGCTTCATCCCTGGCGTGACGTCACATATCACGTGATGCAGCGATGGTGGCGCCGCCGCCACGTCGCGCGCGACGGCGCGAACCGAAGCGTGGAGGCCTCCGCCGGGCAACGTCCGACGGCGCGATATGAGGCCCCATCTGCAGCCGGTGTGACGTCATCACGTGACGACATGTCAAGTGACCTACTTCAAGGTCACTTGAAGGTCAATGGTGGCGACCGCCGGGAGGCGACCGACGGCGCGATATGAGGCCCCACCTGCAGCCTGTGTGACGTCATCACGTGACGTCATGTCACGTGACCCCACTTCAGGGTCAATGGTGGCCACCGCCGGGCGTCGCGCGAAGGCCCGAAACCTACGTTAATATGCTACGCATAAAAGCGTGTGGCGAAAGAGGCAAGCGGCAGATTGTTCCTGCCGAGAAGCGAATGGGCTTTACAGATATCTTTCGCGCCTGGCTGCTTGCCGCCAGTCGGGGAGTCCAATGAGCAGCGGCCGATTCGTTCGCGTGGGAAAACGCTGCAAGGAAATGGACCTATTCCTACATCGCTGCTATCTGCTGCAGTGAATGCAGCCGATAGCGAACCATTTGCTTGCCGCAATGGCAGAGACACCCACAGATGTGAGCATCCCACTACCGATGTGCTCTCCTAGCCTGCGGCACGTTACGCGCGATTTTGCCGCTAGTGTGGACCTTAAGGCTCGCTGTGCACCCAACCTTCGAGGCCAGTTCTTCCCTAGCTTAAACAAGAATATTCGCTTCATTTCCGCAGATTTTTTCATAAAATGCTGTTCAGTTTGTGAGTATAGCTTTTGAAAAGATAAATTTCGGTGTTATGAATATAAGCCGCAATGTTTGTGGTTAATTGCTTTCTACGCTCGACGTTAAATTTTATTTTTTACCCCATTAACTCAAGCTGGAATGAAGTCGAATTTTGGTATCCTTGTAGGAATTCCACAAAGCTTATGGTTCGTCAGATCCCTTTGCGATTGGTCGCCGGCCTTCATTATTATACAAGGTAATAATTTTCGAAGTATTTTGGATGTTTTTTTTTCAGAAGCGGCTGTGGCAGATTTGAAGAGGCAGACACTACTAGCACTAGAAATCAAAACAGATTCAGACTAATCAAACAGATATTCAACTAATCGTAAGAATTCACTTATTTACTTTACGGCTCGTATTGGAATATGACCAGCCGTGGTAAGCTTAGTCGCTGTGGTGTTGGGCTGCTAAGCACGAGGTCACGAGATCGAATCCCGGCCACGCGGACGCATTTCAATGGGGCCAAAATGCGAAAACACACGTGTACTTAGAACCCCACGTCGCACCACGGTGCACGTTAAACCCACGGTGCACCACGGTTAGAACCCACGGTGCACGTTAAAGAACCCCAAGTGGTCCAAATTTCCTAGTCCCCCACTACGGCATGCATCATAATCAGGACGTGGTTCTGGCACATAAAACCGCATAATTTTCTTTAAATATTGCAATATACGGATCGTAGCCGGTGAGCTTGCGAGACGCATCAACTTGAAATTAATTTCAAGGTTGCCACCAGTTTGGAGAAGTTATATCCCAATACGTGGAACGGAATACATGAGTGTCCCAGTTACGTTCGTGCTTCAGTGCATTAAATAGCGTTTTGTAGGTGGAACAACAGTTCATATTGCGCAAGTTTGATGGCGCATATCTCCAAACAGGCGCCACTCTGGAAATTGCAATTCTGGAAATATTGAAATTCTCAAAGTGTCGCTGAGTAATTCAAAAGGTAATGCACTTTTTAATTAGTTGAATATCTGTCTCCATTATTAGTTAAAGTGATGTCCGCCTCTTTCAGTACTATAGCTCCAGGACTAGAATTATGTTAATTGCAACGGGCGATTTCTCAAAAGAAATCCCCCTTAAATTAAAAAATGATCACTATGTTCACCATCCCCACCTTTTGGAATTCTCGCTTTCCAGGCCCTCGGATACTATTCAGGATGGCCCCAGTTTCTCGCTCGTCTTTGTCTTTGCGTGCCATCTTTGTTCGACGGGCAGTCAGAGAACAAAGATGGCACGAAAAACAGGAAAGCAGCAAACAACAAAGTGTCGACATAAAACCGCGTATCTCAATACGAGCGCCCCCTCGGCAGGCCCGCTTCGTTACAAACACAGACGACTGGGTAGTGTGACACGGCAGCACCATTCATTTTTATCCCTATCTTCACCCTGTGTGCGTCGCAACCGTGTGTCTTCTTTGCTATTTGTCTATATCCACCATTCCCTCGCGGTGATAAACAATCTTGAAGCACGTCCTGTGCACATCTTCCGCATCTTGTAAGCATCTTCCTGCTTAGAAATTACCACATGTGAGCATTAGAACTACCTCAGAAGCGCTAAAAGCGAAGCTATTCCTTGGGAACGTTGCCAGGTTTTCTTGACCGTGGGTGCTGCGTGGCAGTTCCCTAGCCGAATGTGCCAACCAATCACAGCGGAGGATGCGCGCAGAATCGCTACTGAGTACTCTGCACCCCCACCGGCTGGCACTCACCTCCACACGCGAAGTAATGAGCTCCGAATGGAAGCTCAATACAAGCGAGATCAGGACGCCAAAGAAGCATGTGCTTGCTGCGGTAAAACTAAAGAAACGATGGAGCATGTTTATTGGAATGTGAATATATCTGTCATGCGTAGTCGATTTAGGCACCTCTGGCCTCTTTGAAGCCCTTGGCTTCAGCGAGAGCAGGAGAAGAAGTAAACATGCATGTCCGCAATGGAAATTAGTATGAGGCGATTGGATGATTGGTGGAAGAAAAGTAAGTTCACAATAGTAGCTCAGAAACTTTCGTTATGGGAATTCATGACGATCTTTTTTTCCTTTTTTTTAACATAGCTAGGAGATTAGGTAATAAGATAAAAACTTTGTGACGCAACCTACCCCCCCGTTCCAAAGTGGACGCTCATCACCTCCATGCATCCAACCCACGGTGGCTACTATTTTGTGGCGGACGGACGTGTTTTTCCAGGGGTCCCTGGCACCGACGAGAGAGAGAATAAACATCAATGAAAACTGGTCCCTCAGTTTTCCTTCGGGGCGAAAACGGGGGAGAACCGGATCAACCCCTGTCCCATACCATCCTCCTTCGATGATGATGACAGTGGTGGTGCTTCGGGTGACGGCTCGAAGTCCTTCGACTCGGGCGGCATCACCGGCTTGCCAGACGGCCCAAAGCGACGAAGTGTATGTGTGCGTGCGTGTGAGCGTGTACGTGTACTTGTACATTAGGCGAAATCAGAGCAGGACCTGCGTGGCGCAACCCTCGGCCACGTTTGAAAGGGGACGCTCGTAGCATCTATCAATTCATCCGATGCGGCGGTGGATGCGGCGGCCATGCGGGGGATAGAAAATGGAAGACCCGAAAGCTTGCCTTCGCACATCCGTGGAAACGGAGGCGGCATTGCATTAGCCTCTCCGCAATGTCTTTATGCGGCCATTCAATAAACACAAACTCATGTCTCGACATTTTGTGCATTCAAACAAAGCTTCGCTGTATATAGATTCCAACACCTTGCATCTGCTGCACTTTTCTAATATAACTTGCACACATAATGCGCTGGGTAGAACAATAAAGAAAGGACAGAAGGCGCCAACGGTTTGACCACGTGACTTCTTTTTACCCACCCATAAGTTAACGTCCAAGTTATGATAACCCAAGAGTGAATGAGCCAATGGAATTGGAGGCCTGCTGAGGGTATTTCAAGTCTGGATACCAACAGCTCATTCATATATGAGGGCGTCGCCAGAGATCACAGTGATACCGAACCACGACAAACTCGAGCCTCCTTGCATGGCGCACCTTTTTTGCAATAGGCTGTGACAGCAGTGCTCACTAATGATGCCACATCGTCGAGGAAATCTACGCACCAGTCAGTTAGTTCTACGCGCTCACGACAAACGTACCATACTCAGCAGGCTCGTCATCTCCATTGGGCCATGGAGTCTTCGGTACCCGACTGTAGGCTTCGGGCAGCGTCGCTCTTCGGTTAGGCTAGCGGGTGGAAGTAGCCGTCCGGCGACGACAAGAACGACCGACCAACGGGCGCTGGAAGCCTGGCACTCTGAAAAAGTAAATAGTGCACATTTACGACACCCACAGAAAACAACCTGAAAAAAAATTTGTTTACAGAAAGCTCAATTCAAGCACGAAGCACCAGCCTTGGTACCCTAATGACTATGGCGTTGCGACGCTGGCCTCGGCGTGGCGGTTTGGGGTGGCGACATGTTAAAGAACATGTCGTGGTTATCATAACCCGAAGCCACACCCTTAACGGCGTTCCTCATAATCTAATCGTGGTATTCGCATGCAAAACCCTAGCATTTAAGTTTTTCTACGCTGAAACCCGAAGCAACTTTCTGAACCGCTTCGTTAGAATTCCAGACACCATTACCCATTTAGTTATATAGTGACTGATATGTACTAGCCTACCATAAACGAAGCCACAAGAATTTTCGAAATGGTGCAGCAATAGCAAATATACAGACGTTTGATGAGCGAGTGCGCGGCAACCGCTGTTTCTCGCTCTCCTTCGGTGCGCTTCCAGTTCGCGCCCCCTCCCCCCTTTCCACATACGTTCGTCAACTTTACGCAGCTCCGCGAAAGCTACGGGCTGCATCAGCACACCAGGAGAAAGGCCCCTCCATGGAGTGCTCGTAATGCCCCTCCGTGTGGAGCTAGCTGAATAGAAGCTTCATAAAAGGTTCACTGGCGCACCAATGGGCGAGCCATCAACACACAGTCGGCTCCAGGAACGTTGGCTTTGTGGTTTTGGCACCCTGGTATTGGCGCTCTCCTTCCCTGAAGACCGATGAATCGACAAATTTTACCCTCAGTGATGTCACGTCTAGCTCTCTGTTCACATCGCCACGCGCGGAGGTGATAAAGGGAAGGTGGTCACGGGAGAAACACGGGATTGCTATTTCAATCGACGGCGTTCCGGTGTTCGGAGTTTGCGCATGCGCCAGACATTTGGATTGCGCTGTTCGCGCGTTTGTTTGAAATGCCTAAAAAAATGTCTCAGTTGGTCCCGAAAGGCAATGCAGCGATTGCAATAGTAATCTATTCTGCTGTTATACAAATCAAAGATAGCAGTTTCATCGGCCGCATAAATTTATAAGCATTCACTTGCCGACTAAATTAAGAAGCATGGTAACCCGTGCGCACAAGCAAACGAACGCATCTCACTCGATCACCACGGAAACTCACTGTCAAAACACTGTAGTGAGGAAGCGCAGAAGTTGCAGCAAGCGAATTGACTGTCGTGTTACCTTTCGCTTCGACGCGAACTAAGCAGCGATAACATAGCGCACACGAAGCTATCAGCAATCGTCGGACTCTTTTCCCCATCGCTGATCGCTTTTCAGATAGCTTTTAAGATCGCTTTCAACGCACAGCACCCACTACGTCGTGTCTCGTAATCTGATCGTCATTTTGCCATGTAAAGCCGTAGAAACCTGGGGTGCGATCGGAGATCTTTGTTCGATGCGCGTTCTGTTCGGTTGCTGCAACGTCACAAAGTGGCAGTATGCAAAATTTCTAAGAACGGGGCGGAGAGAGCAGCCAATCGGCAAGCGGTGAACTCCCCTGAAGTTTACTTCCCTCGGTTGTCGTCTGCTTGCAGACAGTATACTACAAAACGAAATGTTTCTCGCCTTCCAAAGAATGAAATCTTTACCTAAGCATGTATTTTTTTCTTCGAAAGCTCAAACACATTTTAAAACAGTAGTACGTGTGACTACTGCAATTCATAACTATTTGTGTCTCTGCGTCGTTCCTATAGGTGGTGTCGCGCACAACGACAAGTAAAAAAGAAGAAAAAAAGCGACGGGAACAGTGGCGCACTTTTTAAGAGGCAGCAACAACATTCCAGTGGCTCGCTGCCACCAATGATGGGGCCGATTTCGCTGTACAACCAACGCAACATTGGCTCCGAGAAACGAAAGCGACGCCGGAATTCACTTTCGGCCATTTCTTCAAACGCGCTTTGCACCGCCACCCGCTCTCATTCCTCCTCCTTGAGCAACGCCAGCGCAACAACCTACGTTCCCAACGCAAGCGCCATTTTTCTCGAATTAAACTATGGATTGGATCCGGACATGCTATAAAACTGCCTAAGCTGCCATTTTTATCCAATCCAATCCACCAGACGCGCCATGGGAAGCCGGTCTCGTAACGAGCGATGATAACTCCAAACTTCCCAACTCCCGTCGTGTTCGGCGCCTAGCAGACGAAGTGCTCGGTGGCAAGATGATTGACAGGGGCGTGTCGTCATTTTGACGTCACCAAAAACGTGGCCGCGCCCCGTGGCTGACGACGTCGGCGCGGAGTAGGCCAATCGCGCGCACCGGTAGCCGAACAACGATCTCCGATCGAACCCGTGAAGCGACTTTCTTGATCCCTTTTGTTCGGATTCGACGCACAGATCCTCTCAGGGACAACCGCCTTCTTTGTGACCCACAAGGCGTTGCCATTGCCTTCTACACTATGTCGCATCTTATCTTCCGTAACCCACGTAAAGACAGTATGGCATTGTCTGCAGAACCCGCCTAACAAGCACATGTTAAGTACCGAACCCGCTCTACAACCCTTTAGCGACCGCATCCGACTGCCTTCTGCGTATCGCCGCCAGCCTTTGTGATGGGTGGTTCCAGGTTTCTTGATCTCCCTCTTTAATGCTTTCTTTCTTGAGGGTGAGTTCTGTGGATGGGATGGCGTCATGACGGTTTGAATTTGTAAATTTGTCGTTGATGAGTTGGTTGATATGAAAAGTCATTCTGCGCCAGAGAATGTCGCGAGCACCTTTTCGAGCTTAGGTGTCACGAACTCTCTTGCCAACGAACAATCTTGTTTGCACGGTTCTGAACCATAAAGACAGTCAGTTATTGGTACATTCATGTTTAGTGCGATCTGTCGCAAGATGGAGACTGCATAATGCATGATAATAATCATGGTGCTGTCACATGAATAACAAACTCCAATATAACAATAATAAAACAAGAGATACTGTTAGAAACACTTTCCTAATCTAGATCTGGCAATTGATTTATGTACAGCACTGCCAAACAACGCCAACTAGGAGGGTTCAGCGCTTCGCTGTGGAGACGTGAGGTATACCGAGGCCTTCAATCTAGTGATATATTATCAAGTTTCAAGATCTATCTAGCGGTAAATTAAGACCTAGTGGATGCCTGCCCAAATACTTAAGTTTCAAGTAGACATGAGAAAGTGGATTCTCCATTGAAAACTGGTATTACTGAAAATAAAGCTAGAAAGGACCGAACCAATGAAAGGCCACAAGGTGTGTGCTAACAATAGCCAGGCGGCGGCTCTCAGGTCTTGAACCAAATAAAACGGTCTATACCTCTCGTGCTCTAAAGGCAAGCAGTGGCAGACATGCAAATCGTATGTATGTATGTATGTGTGTGTGTATGTATGTATGTATTGTCACGTGGTAGTGACGTTAAAGAACACAGTAGCAGTACTGTGAAAGACAAAACTAGCTTTTATTGGGCGAACCTGTGCCCACAAAAGAGGCTACACTTAAAGCGCAACGATAGCGGCGAACACAGTCGGCGATCGTCGAATATCTGATCTGCGGGTCAAGCGCGTCGGCTTTTATACAGCAGTCGTCGAATGTTCAGTCTAATCGTTCGGACCCGCGTGCCTGCCACAAAGTTCTACACCATTCGCGTCACGCGATGAAATCAGATAATACAAGGTTCGGCGACAACAGACAGCGGATAGAAGCATCGATAACTTTCCAGAAACTTCGGATACATGCAGGCGCGTCCCGCGCTGTGCGATAACATTTGTTCGGCGGCGAAACGTGGTCGCCCGATAGAGATAAGTACAGGTGTCAGTAAGTATGTATGTATGTATGTATGTACGTATGTATGTATGTATGTATGTATGTATGTATGTATGTATGTATGTATGTACGTATATGTGTGTTATGCACGTGCGTATGTATGTATGTAAGCATGTGCGTATGTATGCATGTATGCATGGGCGCATGTATGTATGTATGCATGTGCGCATGTATGCATGTATGCATGGGCGCATGTATGCAGGTATGCATGTGCGCATGTATGCATGTATGCATGTGCGCATGTATGTATGTATGCATGTGCGCATGTATGCATGTATGCAGGAACGTATGTATGCATGCATGTATGTATTTATGCATGTATGCAGGAACGTATGTATGCATGCATGTATGTATTTATGCATGTATGCAGGAACGTATGTATGCAAGTATGTATGTATGCATACATACATGCATGCATGCATGCATGCATGCATGCATGCATGTATGTATGTATGTATGTGCGTATGTATGTGCGTATGTATGTATGTGCGTATGTATGTATGTATGTATGTATGTATGTGCGTATGTATGTATGTATGTATGTATGTATGTATGTATGTATGTATGTATGTATGTATGTATGTATGTATGTATGTATGTGTTGATGTGTTCTTGTTTCTGTCGAACAATCTTCTCTCCTACCTGGGTCAGCGAGTAGACGGCGGTCGAATGGTTAGCGCACAGGGCTGCTGTGCTGAGGTAAATGTTCCAAATAAACCATCGGATCAACTTGGGTCACTGAGTATGTGGCGATGTGTACATGCAATTATTCATGTCCCTCGCTGCTGAAACAAAGTGACAGTCCTCAGATTGGGTTGTTTCTTAGTACACGAGAACCTGTCGCTATGGGAGGGTAAACCTAATGAAAGGACCAATGTGCCAATCATTGGACTACATGTATTGTCATTAGCGTCATTAAATGTCTTTCATGTAGATTACTTCAGGAAAGTGTCAGCGTGACTGGATGCCATTCCCCTTTTGCAGATGAGTGTTCGTCGTTTGTGCGCGTTAAAAAACAGCCAGCTCCGTGGGTTTCGGCAGCAAGAATACATATTGTTTTGAGGGGAGCTTGAAAATGCTGTATGTGATTTTTCAAGCTGCCATGCATCGAGTCAAAGCACGCTAACAATGATTTGACGTTCAACTAAGTTGGGCTGTTTGGATGCAAAACACACAGTACTGTGGTTGTACGACGAATGTCATGACTAGCAACAGAATGCCTCGTTTTGCACTCGGCAGAATGCCTTCTCTCGTTGCCGAACACTCGCTTTACGTCATTGCTTTGTGGAATATGCATCTTAATTGCGATAGAAATTATATGGAACCTCCAGGCGTACTTTTCCCGTCGTGGTTGGCGTCATGTTCCGCATAAAGTCCAAGGACGATAACACCGACACCACGAGCCGTATGTGTATACGTGCAAGCGAAAGTGTGCGAAGGTGAGCCGAGGACGGTGGCTCAAACTTGCGCTCGAAAGGGAGGAAAGCGGCGAGGAAGCACGCCGTCTTCCGTCGCGCGCAAGGCGCCGGGGGGAAGGGAGGGAGAGGGGGCTTCTACTTTCACGGCGGCTGCGCCAAGGCACGGCCGCCCGGGCCCAATCTTGAATGCGATATGCGGCGAGTACAGTGTCTAGGTGCACCGAGGGCTAATAGCTTCGCTTGCGATTTGTTCTCGCCCCTTAGTTCGCGTTGAAGCGAAAGGTAGCACGAAGGTCACTTCACTCGACGCTGCTGCTGCGCTTTTTCACTCCAGTGCAGTGTGCTCAGTTATCGAGTAGGATATGTTCGTGTTTGCTTGTGCGCGCGTGGCACCATGCTTATAAATTTATTAAGCGAATGTTTCCAACTTCATGCGGCCGATAAAGCTACTATCCTTACTCCTTATAGCTGTCCATTAATTTGCTATCACAATCGATACTTTCGGCAGAAACATCGACTTTTTAGTTTTTAGTTCATGCGCAGCAGGATCACTTGATCCTCCATGTGTGGTGCCACTATGCGTCGTGCCATCAACGACAGCAAGGATTTTATTCCGTACATGTTCCTTTGTTATCAGTTTCACCCCCATAATATCTTCTCGAGGGCGAAATAAACCTTTCGTTTGTCACCCGGCCCTTGTGTCATCCTCTTGCTCGTTCGCGCCTTTTGAACTGTTTCAGTACGGACTCCGCAGCGTGATAGCGGCATGAAATGCGAAAATGCGCAGCCGGACGGTGCAAGTACACATTCACCGCCTTCACTTGAAGGCTTGCAGCGAAGTTGTCCGCGGACTGCCAGAAGTAATATCGCTGTGGTGCAAGCTCGTTATAACAAGACAAGAAAGTAGGCACTCTTTCGGGTAAGCTTCCTTGCATGGCTTGGGCCTGCCATGGGTTCCAGAATGTATTTTGTCCCACAATGCATATAATCACGATGTAGTACTTGTCCAGTACTTATGATTTCTTGAAGACTAACCACCTCTAAATTTTTCGCAGCGGTAGCTCACGCAATCAAATATGTTCAAGGACCGCATCTGCGTTTGTCCTATACTGCAATACACTAGCTAGCTCTTGTCTTTAACTCCAAAGAAATTACCAATCAAACTAATGACCATAGTGGGGAAGCAAAAATATTTTCTTCACTCGAATTTTGTTTCACGGAATCTTATAATGGTGCATTCCTGCTCCTGCGTGTTTCTTAGCTGATGTTTCAAGAATATCACTAAAGCTCCCTAGAACATGTTCACTGTTGTAAATGTAAAACGCTTGAAAGCAAGATGTAAAACGCTTGAAAGCAAGTTCTTTTGAACAACACTATAAAATCTACTACCAGTCAGCCCTTCGAAGTATCATATTCAAACTCAAAGTGTCCTGAAAAATCCGAGGAATGTTCATTGCAGGACCTCCCGCGGATGCTAAGAGCATAAGCAGCTAGACTTGACTAGGACAATGCTTGCACCCTTAGAAGACATTACAATGTCCTGAAATTGACATAGTGAGGATATAAGATGTTATGCTGTCTGGGAGGTATTTCATTAGTAATCTGGCGTAAACGTGTCGTATAAGCGGCATTATTCTCACGACAGTATTATCTCATTTCTGTCTGGAAGACTTGACAAACAAGTGCGTTGATAGGGGTATCATTCTTATTAAATATAGCTTTACGAGACGTTCACGGATTCACCTTTCAATATCCCGATGTGCGTTTACATCATGCTAATTAAAGCAATGCTTAGACAGGCTGTAACTCGCCCTATGCTCATACAAGTGTTCGCTTTCACTTTGCCCTGACCACGCCGATCAGCTGTCGCTGGGTTCTCCCACATCGCTGAAAGCGAATAACATTTAGAGCCATTATTTGTCATACGTGACGCAGTTTCTCATGGAATATGTCGACAAGAATGGTGCTTTCCATTTGGGTGACGCGCATAATAACAATACTGAGTATGTGGCGATGTGTACACACAATTATTCACGTCCCTCGCTGCTGAAAAAAAGTGACAGCCCTCAGATTGGATTGTTTCTTAGTACACTTAGGATCTTAGTACAATCTTAGGATCACTTCATTCGCTATCATGCATTTGTCCGAACTGTAAGCGTCCTAATGAAAAGAGACGTCCAATCTGCGGTTAACTCGGAGATGCGCCAATTCGCTTCTGAATCTGTCAATATAGGTGCCTATGGCATCAGCAATACGTGCACTCCGCCTCGAGTCTCGAAAGTGAGAAATATTAACTCCACAAAAGAAGGCTCAGAGCATGGCTGAAACACTTGAATGGGGAAAATCTCTCGACGTAATCACTTTACATTAGTACATAGGGTGACAATTCATAGTAGACGCCATATTATGGACAGACGTTACGCGTTATCTCAATTCGCTAATCTCGAGCAGCACAGTATGAGATATATATACAGAAGCGGTAAATTTAAGTTTATTAGGGCTGTAGCATCACCAAAATACTGCATTTTCACGAACCAAAACGCTTAGAGGCTGGGCATCGTAAAATCCTGACATTCAAAAGGACATGCATTACACCACTCAGGTCATTTTTTTTTAGCCTGTACAAGTTTCACGATAGCCACATTCCCTAAATAGAAATGAGACCGCAGCACCCTGCAGACAGTCTATCAGGCACCCCAATATATTCATACCAGTAACATTTCTAGGTGCTTTCGTGTCGTATCACTGCGTTTTATATTTGCTGCATTCAAAATTATATCATTTGGCTGCGTAACTAAGACCAGTATTATTATGCACGTCACCCAAATGGATGTTTTAGACATGATAACCTATATACTTTCCATGCAGTTTTATACGTGTTCATGGGCCGTTTTAGTGGAAGTGAGTAAATGCGCGTATTAATACTAATGTCATTCTATTCAAGCGTCGAAGTGCTTTTAGCCGAAGTAGAACTTATGCTCCATGAAATGAAGTTTTTGATATATATTTTGCAAGAAATCTGCCACTCTTTGGCAACAACAAAATATTTTGTGTAAGATAACTTTTTTCTTGTATTATTACAGTTGTGCTTCAGGTTTATCGAATGATTTCCGCTGTAGTGCATAAAAATTCTTCCTAGCTCAGCTATGTTTTGAAATAACGCCGGAAATATAGCAAAATTGATATTTTTAGATAATTCAATTTGAAATATAGAAACAGCTTCATTACACGCTTACAATGCATAAAATTGCCGATTTCTAGAGCCCGAAATCTTTACACAAAACAAGCAAGACAGCGAACGTTCTTCAGAAAGAAGCGCAAATTCTAACAAAAAACAAACTATAGGCTCTTTCTTTCGAAATGTTTGCTTCCGCTGTTTTGCAAAACATTCGTGGCAAGAATCACAGGAAATTGGATGGACTGTCGAGGCAATTGAATGGAAAGTAAAAACACAGCTTCCTTGCACGCTTGCACTTGCAGAAAATGATGCCGGAATCCGCGATGAAAATAAGCTTCAAGAGCATTAACGTGTAAGCCCACAGCATTGCTACGAGCCAGAAGCATATAAATTATGCAAATGCACGGTCTGTGCACATTTCCCATGCTAGATACTGGTGGCGTAGCCGGACATTAGCGCCGTATTTCCCTCCGGTGCTGTGAGCAAAAAAAAAAAAAACTACGCAACATAATGAAAAGGAAGTGTTGCGCCCCGTGGACAGACATTGACACGAGCAGGAAGGAAAGAAACACCGCTCTTCCTGTGTCCCTGTAGCTCTGTGCCCTCCATTGTTTTCGCGCTGAATAATAAGCATGCGTTACTCCTCATCGCAATATGGATGAGCGGCAAGCTTACAACGCCATCCGAGTCTACACAAGAGCCGGCCATAGCCACCTCCGACAATTAGTTTTTTCTAACATGTGACATCAGGCGAAGCGCAACATCGGCTCGGAAGTCTCGCTAATGTCAATGATGGCCACGAACGACTTACGGCTCTTGTCGGGCTGCAGCTTCCTTCTCCCGGTCGTGTCGCCAGTCTTCGGCGCCCTGATGTCGCGTCCTACGGCATCGCTGCTTGCTTCTGTCTTGCCTCGGCCTTGCCTGAACATGAAATTGAGCAAGGCCTCTAATATTCATTTTATTTATCTATGTGATACAATACTGCAAACAATAGTCCAAGCAGGAGACGGTACAAAGAAGGAAAACATGCATGTTAACAAATCACAAAGTCTTAACGCAATAGCGTTGAGGGCCCCATGTCGCTGAATATCCGGCGTCGATATCCCGCGTCCAGCGTCGACCATCTTTACGCAAAAATTCATTCCGATGAAGGCACATTCTATCCGGCACTGAAGTTGTCCGTGTAAAACTGAAGTAGCTCATACCTTGTCTTCCGTTCTTTACAAAGTTATTCCTGGGAATTTTGAGAATGGTGGCCCACAAACAAATGTCATGAAACAAAACATCGACAGCGCATGCCGTTTATGTTGCCAGACTGAAATATCACGAGTACGAAACAATAACAGAAGATTGGCGCACGCAAGAGGCCGCGTTTATACCAGGAAGCCCACCCTTCGAGAACAGATTTCGCCGTCAGCGTTTCCCGGTAAACATTATATAGTTACATAAGCTGCAGTTGTCTGAGATTCGCTCGGCGACATTTGAATTCTATCGCGCTCCACTCTTAAAGGCGAAGCTTAAGCGTCCTCCAAATGTTTACGTACGAAGGGTGAAGTTGATCGTAATCAATTACACTCTGCAATCGTACGTTGGAATAACGAATATTTATATTAGTTCTTGCGAATACAGGCTTGACGGGATGACTCCGTGACGTCAGGCTTTACCAGTGTGTTTCTCCAAGTAGTCGTAAGGTTTTATTCCCAGTTTACCAAATTAAATAGAAATGAAGAAATTCACACCTGCTGTTTTTCTCTTTGAAAAAAGTGGTTCAAGTTCGGCCAATTGTAACGTCGCCGAAGGTCAGTCAAGACGGTTGAAACGATTGTAAATGTAGCGGGCGGTTAATCTTTCAATTTTTTTCAAATTTTTTTAGAGTTTGCTTGAGTAGAAGGGTCCCAAACAACAGTGTCGTATTCCTGAGAGGGTTTGATAAAAGTTTCGTATGTCATCAATCTTAGGGAGGGGGAACACTCGTCCAACTTATGTTTCGAAAGACCCAATGTTGTTTTTTTTTTTCGGGCTGTAGAGGATATGTTATTTAAATGGGCAGACAACTTAAGGTCGAAGGCTAATGTCAGTCCTAAATATTTACGTCCTCAATCTCTTCAAGGGGCTTGTTTTGTTTTTTTTACACGGTAGGCATAGGGAAGTTTGCAGCGTTTATTAGTGATGCATGTGTGCGCAGTTTTCTGAAGGTTAATTACCATTTCCCATTTAGCACACCATTCTGCCAATTTCCTTAAAGCGTAAATTAAGGAGATTTCCACAGAGAAAGAATTCACGTCGGTAAATACGATGCATTCATCTGCGAATAACTTCAAGGATACAGACGGCTCCGCGACGTCCACAGTGTCAATATAAATATTTAAAAAAAGTGGTCCCTAAAGAGGTCCCTGCGGAACGCCTGAGCGTACATTTTAAAATCGCGAAGAAGATCCGTAAACGAAAAGGTACTGATTACGGTTAGATGGATATACTTCAACCAAGTTAATAATATTCGAGGGCAAAACAATTCCTTTCATTTTTAAGGTTAACTTTGAATGCACAACCCTATCAAACGCCTTCCAGTAATCTAGCAGTATGACAAATCTGGCAAGTAACAAAAATAACAAATATTTTTAAAAAATGTTACACTGACGAATGTCATATATCCCCTTAAAAGTCGCATATCACGATGGCCTCTTGATAAACTTTTCTTTGCGCGGCGCTGCAGACTTCAGTGAGAGGGAACAGGGGTTGTAAGGTGGTCCTTTGTGCTTATTGTGGTCAGCCCGCGTGATCACGGACTATTAAGCGACAATTAATTCTACAGACAGACACGCTGCCGCATATTCAAACGAATGCTTGTTATTCGTCATCAATTGTAATTAATACTTCAGGCCTTGTAATTGAAATCGCTGTTTAACATTGTTCTAGTCAAATGAGGAAGTATCGGTCACGTTGCAATAAATATTTCTATTTGCTTATGTTTATTGTTGTAAAGTGTGATAAGTGGAATAATACCTCTCGGATGATTGCAATTCCCTTCTTCACATACATTATAAATTGTGAGGTGTGAAGCACCAGCTGCACTTGCCACTGTAGAATTGCTAAGCAAGCACATCCCGTGCAGTGGGTGTTGCCAGAGAAATAAAGATTGCAGTGGTACTAACCTTGTGTCAAACCATGTATTGTGCGCATTTCTGCCACTGTGTGTGTGTGTGTGCGTGCGCATGCGATGTGTGCGTGTGCGCATGTGGTGTGTGCGTGTGCGTGTGCGTGGGTACGCGTGTGCGTGGGTACGAGTGTGCGTGTGTGTGCATGTGTGCGTGAGCGTGATGTGTGCGTGATGATGATGATGTGTGGTTTTTCTGGATGACATGCACAATGAACTCATCATGGTAGTTGTGATATGGCTGTAAAAGGACCTAAAAAACTTACGCTGTAGGTGGAGTGGAATATATAGGTGCTAAAATAATGACGGTGACTAGGATGTGATTTGGGCTATGGCAAAGGGCTTTCGTTAAAAGATGATGCAATAAAACCATAGCACTGACACCAGAGTTTCAAGAGAGCCCTTGAATGCAGGGCTGTTAGTCGTGTGCTTAAAAGTTGCCTGGCCAGAAAATTTTCAGGGTGTCCGTTTCGGCTAAAAACTCTAAGACTGTTTGCAGATTAAAAAGCGCTTCATCGCTAAGAAAAAATGCAGGGTGGAGGGGTAAATTCTCGCGATATGCAGCAGGGAAATACTTTTTCCTCTCTGTTTCTATTGCAGGGCACTGAATAAGAGCATGCAGGACAGTGAGATTATTGCCGCACTTAAGACAAGTTGGAGGATCGCCCCCCAGTCAAGAGATGAGAGTGGGTGCCGTATGTGTGGCCTATCCTTAAACGGCAAAGAAGTACTTCCTTGTACCTTGCTATTTTCCCATTTATCCAGTTCCCCAGTTTTAGTTTTATTATGTGAAGCTTATTCATTGCTTGTTTATCCCATTCGCCTTGCCAATGATTCCGCAATTTACTGCATAGAAAAGGCTTTAGGTCTGTGGCAGGGATGCGGATATTTGAATCTGCATCGCTAAAAGTTACTGACCCAGCGCTTTCGTCAGCAGCTTCGTTGCCTTTTATGCCTTTGTGACCAGGTACCCAGCATATCACAATCATTTGATTGCACATATATAGGGAGCACAACAGACTGTACAACTCACTAAAAACTGAGTTTTTATATTTTCTTGGTCTAAGTAGGGCTCTGACTACACTTAATGAATCTGTAAATACAATAGCCCTAGCAAGTTTTGTGAGCCTTATGTTTTGAACAGCCGAGAGTATAGCGTAGGCTTCAGCTGTAAATATACTTGTGTGTGGATTTAGTGCTCCGGATACTGAAAATGAAGGTCCCAGAGCTGCGTAGGAAACACCTTTAGAGGACTTGGAAGCGTCTGTATAATATTCTATACAGGAGCACTTCTCCTGAAGTTCACGAAAATGGAATTGTATATGTGCTTCTGGTGCCCTCTTAGATATTTCTACGAAAGAGACGTCGCATTCAATGGTCTGCCATTGCCATGGTGGGAGCAGGCGAGTGGGTGCCATAAGGACATTCTCTGGGACTATGACACCTGTTTCTTCTGCCAGTGTTGTCAAACGAAGGCTCAACGGAGGTCTAATAGCAGGGCGGTTACGAAATAATCTGGCTGTAGACACATGAATAGATGAGTGACATGGATGCTGAACGTCTGATTTAACCTTGAGGGCATAGGAAAAGGTTAAATATGTCCTTTGGAGATGTAATGACCGTTTATTACACTCCACATACAGGCTTTCTATGGGACTTGTCCTAAAAGCACATGTAGCCAGGCGTATACCCATGTGGTGAATGGGATCTAGCATCTTTAAAACACTAGGCAAAGCAGAGCTATATACTATTGCTCCATAGTCGAGGCGGGACCGTATAAGGCTTTTGTAGAGGTTTAAAAGGCATCTCCGGTCAATTCCCCAAGATGTGCGCGATCAGAGCTTTAGTAAATTCATTGTCTTCAGACAACTCGCTCTCAGATATTTAAGGTGAAAGACAAATGTTAGTTTAGAGTCTAAGATGATTCCTAAAAATTTATGTTCGTGGGTGACAGATAGCCGTTGTCCATTTAGATAGCAGGGTCGGGTAATATAATATACCTCTCTTTTTCGAAAATAGAAGGTATGTGCTTTTTTGTGGGTTTAACTTGAATCCATTCTCGTCAGCCCACTTAGATATTTTGTTTAGGCCAAGCTGTATATGTCGCTCACAGGTAGAAATGTTGCATGATTTAAATCCTATCTGTACGTCATCCACATACACTGAATAAAACATTGTTCGCGGTATGACGCTACAGAGGGAACTCATTTTTACGATGAAGAGCGTGCAGCTCAGCACACCACCTTGTGGCACACCTGTTTCCTGCGTAAATTGACGAGACAGCACTTGACCAAAGCTCACACGGAAAGTACGATTAGAGAGATAGCTTTGAATCAGGTTCAAGAGATTGCCTCGGACACCCATACAAGCCAGATCCCGAAGAATTCCAAAACGCCAGGTTGTGTCGTATGCCTTTTCCATATATAAAAATACGGCTAATCAAAACTGCTTGTGCACGAAGGCATCTCGGATATTCGCTTCCGTGCGGACAAGGTGATCTGTCGTACATCTACCCTCCCTAAAACCACACTGCAAGGGGTCTAGTATTTTGTTGCTCTCAAGATAATGAATTAGGCGTCTGTTTACCATTTTCTCAAAGAGTTTGCATAGGCAGCTTGTCAGGGCTATAGGCCTGTAGCTGCAGACCGAAATTGGATCATTGCCCTCTTTGAGAATAGGAATAACGACTGCTTGCTTCCTGGAATGTAACTGGCAGAGAATATGGAATTAAAGAGTGATAGTAGTGTTTTGTATGTTTCGGCGTGTAGGTGTTCTCTCATCTCATAAACTATTCGATCGCCTCCAGGAGCTGATTTATTGCAAGAGTTCAGTGCAACCTGAAATTCCACCATGTTAAATGGCCGGTTGTAAGGTTCATTTTTATTTCCTTTCCGATTCACAAGCTGTCGTTCCGCTTGTCGCTGGCATCTTAGAAATGTATCTGAGTAATGGGATGAGCTCGAGATGCACTGGAAATGTGCCCCTAGCGAATCAGCTTGGTCCTCAATATTGTTTCCTTGTGTATTTACTAAAGGTAGAGGGTGAGTTTGGCGGCCTTTTATTTTGTTGACCCTATTCCAGGCTTTCCGTTCGACTGTATATGAATTGATGCTACTGATGTACTTTTGCCAACTTTCGCGTTTGGCCCGGCGGCGTGTTCTTCTACCTAGTGACTTTATTTTCTTGAATTTGATAAGATTCTCGGCGGTTGGAGATTCGCGAAGGTGACTCCAAGCCTTATTTTGATTTTTACGAGCTTCTTTGCACTCCGCATGCCACCAGGGAACACGTCGCCTAGTGGGTGATCCATTTGATTCAGGGATACACTGTGACGCCGCATCAACAATAAATGCTGTCAGATATGCCACGGCGTCATCAATAGGAAGTGCAGACATGTCTTCCCAGGTCATGCGGGTGAGTTCTTTATAACGCTTCCAGTCGGCTGACTCGACTATCCAGCGGGGGACGCATGGCGATCATTGATCATGTTTTGTTGATTTTATGAGAATTGGAAAATGGTCGCTCCCGTATGGGTTTTTAAGTACGTTCCATTGTAGATACGGAACGAGTGTACCAGATGCAATGCTCAAATCGATCGATGAAAATATTTTGTTATTTAGCAAACATGCACCTGTAGTGAAGAGGAGGCTTTCTACTAGGCGTCCCCTGGCATCACAACGACAACCTTTCCAAAGGGTGTTGTGTGCATTGAAATCTCCGACGACAATATAAGGTTCGACCAGTTCATTAATAAAGCTTTGGAATTCTGTTTTTGAAAGATGGCAGTTCGGAGGGATGTATACTGAGGAAATCGTTACTAGTTTATTAAACAGTATCGCACGAACTGCAACTGCCTCTAGCGGTGTTTTAAGTTGTAATTGCCGGCAAGCAACACCCTTATCTACAATTATTGCCACACCGCCAGACGAGGCAAGAGCGTCGTTGCGGTCTTTTCGGTATGTGGCATACTGCTGGAGAAAGTTCGTGTGTGAAGGATTAAGATGTGTTTCTTGACAACACAGCATCTTTGGATTATACTTATTTAAGAGTTCCTTAATGTCGTCTAGGTTGTGGAGTAAACCCCTGACGTTCTATTGTATTATCTGCGGATCCATAATGTATGTGTTTTGTGCTGTGTGTCTAAGAAATATAGATTATATAAGCTCACGAGACCTTTTCAGGCCCCTTGATACGAGCTCTCTCTTTCTTCCCGGCGCGCTCGAGGGAGCTGCGCCGTTCCTTGGGCGTCTGAGACGCCGCATTTGTGCTCGTATCCATCACCTCGTCTGAGGCGGTGGATACTGTCCGCGGAGCAGGCACTTTCGCGAGAGTGGTGGGCCGATCTGTACGAGCAGTGGCCCTGGGTACAACAGGCCCGGAGGTCTGCTGGTCCTCATTTGCGGGCGACGGAACAGCGCTGGCTGTCCCAGTCAGGGGGGGCGGATGGCGTGACCGCCGTCACTCACCGAGTGACTTGGGCTGGCGCCGAATGATGTGGCGCTGCCCCCCGGCGCGCCACATCGGTGTAGGAAGGACTGTTCTGATTGTTGGAAAAGAAACGCTTGCGTGCCTCTGGGAAAGTTTAGTTTCACTTTGAGTTCTATTATTTGTTTTTCCTTTTTCCACGAAGGGCAGGATCTTGAGTAAGCAGGGGTGGTCTCCTTCACAGTTGGCACAGTGAGTTGCTGAACTGCAAACGTCAGAAGAGTGTTCGGTGGAGCTACACTTGGCACAAGTCGCACGCCGTCTGCAGGTTTGTGACCCGTGCGCAAAACGCTGACACTTAAAGGGACACTAAAGTGAAAAATCATTTCTTCTGCATGAGTTAATTACCGTTCTACAACACCAAAAACACCGCTCTTAGAACGCTAAGACGTTTGATAAGCCACAAAAAGCGCAACAACGATATGCGGGTGGCGACGCCTACTTAAGTTCCCGCATCTGGGGGCAGTGACGTCTTGGATTTTGGTGGCATCTTCTAGGGCCTACTAATTATATATAGCGGTACAGATTGACTACATTGTGTTCTTACGGAACCAAATAAACATGCCAAGTTTCTGGAACCTTTATTCAGTCAACGTGGCCCAAATGTGAAAATATAATTTGGAATCCCTGACGTCACGCTGACGTACCGGCGCTGGGGTTTCGGTCCGAAATTCAAATACTGATACTTGACCTTCATTTTCTCATCTAATAAACTATTTTTTTAAATGACTGCCTGCAGGGTTCTCAAACAATGCTTCATTAGTATAAACTGATTTCTTGTTTCGCTTTAGTGTCCCTTTAAAACATCGACGCGGGTTTGGAATGTATGGTCTGACACGTAGCTTGCAGTAACCGGTCTTGATTGAGTCAGGAAGAATGCTTGTTCCTAAAGTTATGATAATGTGCCTAGTTGGTATTTCTTTGTCATCTCGTCTTATTTTGATCCTTTGCACCTTGACAACGTTCTGTTCCTGCCATCCTTCTAGTAATTCAGTTTCACTAAGTTCGAGAAGGTCATCTTCCGAGATGACCCCGCGCACTGTATTCATCGTCCTGTGTGGGCCTACTGAGACGGGAATGTCCCCGAACGCTACAAGTTTCGAGAGTCTGTCGTACTGTGACTTGTCGCGGACTTCGAGAACATCACCACTTCCCATCTTTGTTACTTTATAACCTGGGCCTATTGCTTCTGTGAGGGATTTGGCTACAAGAAAAGGTGATATCATTCGGAATGTCTAAGTTTCCTGTTGACTGTGAACAACGTGGTATTTCGGAAATGACTATTTTGGTTGCATAAAGAAGCTGAAAGGTTCATCGGTGTGCCCCCTCTTCAGGGAGCGATCAGGTAGGGGGGGGAAGCGTTTGCCATACAAAGTTTGGAAGTTCGGCGGCGATGGTGGCCACCCACCACCGAGCCCAACAAGGGGACGCTACAAGGTCTGGAAAGTACCTGCAGACGCCAGCCATGCATCGCCGCTATAACCTAATATAAAATACCCAAGTTTGGATAATTACACCAGGTTAACCCTTGCCGCCCAGAATACGGAAGCGAGAAGAAGTGATAAGGAGACAGGAAAGAAGAAACAGCGAGAGAGAAAGCAAAGATTGAAGAGGAGGACAGGAAACGGCGACTGCCGATTTCCTCCAGGTGGGTCAGTCTGGAGGTGCCGTCTATGTGAAGCCGAGGCCGAAGAGGTGTGTTGCCTCCGCCGGGAGGCCTTAAAGGTCCAAACACCCAGCATCGGCTCAACCCCCAGGATCCCCCTTTCCCCAGACACGGCTAAGCCGCGCACGGCTACACGCGGGAGGGTCCAACCCTCATGTGCTCGGGTACGTGGTGTCGCAACGCACCAAACGCCTACTGACGCAGACGCCCCTGCGGAGGTGATGTGTGCGTGTGTGTGGTGTGTGCGTGTGCGTGTGCGCGTGTGCGTGTGCGTTAGGCGAAAGAACAGGACCTTCGTGGCGCAACCCACGGCCCGGTTTGAAAGAGGACGCTCGTAGCATCTACCAATCCATCCGATGCGGCAGCGGCGGCAGCGGCCGTGCCGGGTATAGAAAAAAAGACCAGAAAGCTCGCCTTCGCACATCCGTGGAAGTGGAGGCTCCAAAGTGCCTGAACGTCTCCCTGTGCGGGTCTTCAATAAACACAAACTCGTGTTTCGACATTTCATGCATTCACACAAAGCTTCGCTGTATATAGATTCCAACTCGTTGCATCTGCTACATTTTTCTTATATAACTTGCTTGCAAACGTAATGCACTGGGTGATACGATAAACAAATGATGGAACGCACCGACGGTTCGACCAAGTAACTTTTTTATGGCCACCCATGACGTAACGTCCAAGTTACGATAACCCAAGAGTGAATCCAGGTTACTCAACAAAATTGTACGCTTGCCGAGAGTTCAGTTTCATGTCTAGACACAGCAGCTCATTTATGTGAGAAAGTCGTCACGGCTCACGGTGATACCGAACTTTGACAAACTGGGGCCTTGCTGCATAGCACCCCTGTTATGCAATACGCTGTGACAGCAGTGCTCGCTCATGCACCGCAACATCGAGGAAATCTACGCGCCAGTCAGTTCCTATAGGCACTCACGACAAACGTACCATTCTCAGCCAGCTGTTAACTCCCTTGGGCCATGGAGTCTTCGGTATTCTACTGTAGACTTTGGGTGGCGTCGCTGCTCTCTTAGGGCTAGGCGGCCACTTTCCACGACGAGGTTCTCTGGAAGCCTACCACTCTAAAACAGTAAAAAGAGCACTTTTAGGAAACTGAAGGAAACCAACCTGAACAAAAAATTGTTTGTAGAACGTTCAGTTCAAGCACAAAGCACCCGCCATGGTACCCTGGTGGCTATGGCGTTGCGACGCTGGGCCCGGGATCGCGGTTTAAATCTGGGCAGCATTTCCATGGGAGCAAAATGCAAAAAAATACACTTCTGCAATGTGCATTCGATGCACGTTAATGAATATTACGTTTTCATCATAATCCGCAGTGCACCACTACGGTGTGTTTCTGTTTCCGTTTTTCTAAGCTAAAACGCGAAGCAACTATCCGAAGCACTTTGTCATAATTCCAGAAATTTCCAGACACCACCATGCTCTCAGGAACATTAAAGCCTCCCAAATATTTCAGAGCTCTAAATCTAGATAAGTAGCGGCTGATATGTACTATAGTCCAGCATCAACATAAAGCCGCAAGAATGTTTTGGAAAGGTGCAGCAACAGCTAAGTTACAGGCGTTTGATGCATGAGTGCGCAACGACCGCTCTTTCTCGCTCTACTTCGCTAACCTTCCAACTCGCGCTCGCTTCCCCTTTCTCACATGCTTTCACCAACTCTACGCATGCTCAGCGAAAGCCGCGGGCTGCGTCAGCACACCAGGAGACCGCTCCCAACGGCCCTCCCCGTGCAGCTGGCTGGATGGAAGCTTCATAAAAGCTTCAGTGGCGCAACAATGGGCGAGCCACCTCCCATTCTCCGAACACACAGCCGGCTCCAGCCATGTTGGCTCTATGGTACTGGCACTGTCCTTTCCTGACGACCGACCAATCGACAATCTTTACTATTGATGATGTCATCTCGAGCTCCCTCTTAACATCGCGAAGCGCGGAGGTGACACCGTAAAGATCAGGGGAAAAGCACGGCAATAATTTTTTTTCAATCGATGGCGTTCCGGCGTTTGGAGCTGACGCATTCGCCAGACATTTGGGGCTCGCTGTTCGCTACGCGATGCGCGTAATTGTTAGAAATGTGTAAAAAAAAGTGGCAGTTACGCTCGAAAGGCAATGCATCGATTGCGATAGCAAATTATTCAGCTGCTATACAAAGCAAGCGTAGCAGTTTCATCGGCCGTATAGATTTGTGAACATTCGCTTGCCGACTAATTAAGGAACATGGTGTCATTCACGCACATGCAAACATGAATGCATCTCACTCAAAGACAGTGGATACTCGCTCTCAAGACGCTGGAGTGAGGAAGCACAGCAGCAGCAGCGAGCGAATCGATTTTCATGCGGTCTTTCGCTTCAACGCGAACTAAGCGGCTAGAACACAGCGCACAAGTAGCTATCAGCACTCGTTGCACTCTTTTCAGCATCGCAGATCGCTTTCCAGATCGCTTTTAAAATGGCCTTCAACCCGATGCACCCACTACGGCGTGCCCCATAATCTGATCCTTGTTTTGCCATGTCAAATTCTAGAATTTATTTCGGTTGAAAATTGAAGCAACCTTTTTGATCCTCTTTGTACGGACTCGAGGTACTTCCATACACCGCCATCCTCTTAGGAACAAACGTCTTTTTTAAACGAGAAGAATGAAGGTTAACCAAGGGGCCCGATTTTTATTAGTCATATCATAAGAAGCCTACAAACACTGACACCAAGGACAACATAGGGGAAATTGCTTCTGCTTAATAAATGAAATAAAGAAAGGATAAATTAATGGAAACGAAAGTGGATGAAAAAAGCCACTTGCCAAAGGTGGGGAACGGTCTCTCATCCTTCGCATTTAGCGTGCGATGCTCTGCCAATTGGGCTACCACGGCGCCATTTCCACATCCACTTTCTTTGGTATTTGTTTCCTAGTACAACCCTGGGAGTGTTAGCCAGCGCCACCACTCAGACCTTGGCGGCGGATGTGGAACGTCCTTTCTGCCGCAGACGTCACGAGAACGTGATCTTTTTGGGTGAAGGCAACTGGTCAATAAATCCACACATGCAACCTGAAGGAATCAATGTCCTTTTTGTGGTGCACAGAGCGCTGCCCTCGCCTTGTACACTATGTCGTCTCTGATCTTCTGTAATATATGTGAAGACGATATACCACTATCTGTAAAGCCTGCCTAGCAAGCAAAATCAAACGCACATGTACCCAACCTGTTCTAGAACCTTTTAGCTACCGCGTCTGGTTGGCTTCTGCGTATTGTCGCCAGCCTTTGTGTTAACAGACATTATGGTTGGTCAAAGTATTTCTCCCTATTTTTTTCCTTCCTTTCTTGAGGGTGAGACATGTGGATCGGATGGAGGCCTGAAGACGGGAATTTAGAAATTTTTCATTGATTAATTTATTTGTGGTAGTTCTGAAGTCCCTCTGCGCCAGCTAATGCCGCGAGCACCTTTACGAGCTCAGTGTTGCTTTAATGGGTCTTACGAATTCTTTTTGCCAATGAACTAAAATAAAGAACTAAAATAAAGTTAGGTAGTGTCGGTTAACAATAGAGCCTGGCTGCGGCTCAAAGGTCTCGAACCACATAAAATGGTTTAAACCTCTGTCGAGCTCTAAAGCCAAGCAGTGACAGACATACATATCGAATATCTGCAATACGAGCATAGTTAATGCCAGAGTAGTTTACACAGCGCTGAGTTAAAACGCGCTAAGGACGACATAATCCAACACCCTCTAAAAGAAACAAGTGGATTCTGCAACGTCTCCGGAATCATTGCGTCAGCAAACTCCAAAATATGTAGGACCACAGTGCGCATGCGCATGCCACCACGGCAGTGGCGTTTCTTACCGGTATTCTCACTCGATTGACGCCCTATGTAGATGACCAGGCGATATATTTCTATTGCATTTTAATGCGTTCGCATTCTTAGGGTACTTCACGCACTTTACGGGGTATATATGAATCTATCTATCTACCTATCTATCTATCTATGTGTATGCACGCATGTATGTATGTATGTATGTATGCATGCATGCATGCATGCATGCATGCATGCATGCATGCATGTATGTATGTATGTATGTATGTATGTATGTATGTATGTATGTATGTATGTATGTATGTATGTATGTATGTATGTATGTATGTATGTATGTATGTATGTATGTATGTATGTATGTATGTATGTATGTATGTATGTATGTATGTATGCATGCATGCATGCATGCATGCATGCATGCATGCATGTATGTATGTATGTATGTATGTATGTATGTATGTATGTATGTATGTATGTATGTATGTATGTATGTATGTGTGTATGTATGTATGTATGTATGTATGTATGTATGTATGTATGTATGTATGTATGTATGTATGTATGTATGTATGTATGTATGTATGTATGTATGTATGTATGTATGTATGTATGTATGTATGTATGTATGCATGCACGCATGTATGTATGCATGCACGCATGTATGTATGTATGTATGTATGTATGTATGTATGTATGTATGTATGTATGTATGTATGTATGTATGTATGTATGTATGTATGTATGTATGTATGTATGTATGTATGTATGTATGTATGTATGTATGTAAGCTTTAAAGAAATTATGGGGTTTTACGTGTCAAAACCACTTTCTGATTATGAGGCACGCCGCAGTGGAGTACTCCGGAAATTTCGACCACCTGGGGTTCTTTAATGTACACCTAAATCACCTCGTGCTCAGCAGCATAACACACCATAGCCACTGAGCAACAACGGCGGGCTATGTATGTATGTATGTATGTATGTATGTATGTATGTATGTATGTATGTATGTATGTATGTATGTATGTATGTATGTACGTATGTACGTATGTATGTACGTATGTACGTATGTACGTATGTACGTATGCATGTATGTATGTATGTATGTATGTATGTATGTATGTATGTATGTACGCACGCCTGTTTGTTTGTATCTATGTAAATACCTCGAAAGGAATCTTTAAGGAAATACTTGCGCAGCCCAAGCCCAACCGTAAAGTAGGTAAGGCGTGTTTGTGCTGCGATTAAGAAGGCAGTTGAATCTACTGTTGTTCGCTCTGCGAGCCACAACAAACGCTTCTTTTCCTGCTCCGTAGGCGTAGTTTATCGAATCACTCTCCCTTCCGGAGAAGCTTACACTGGGCAGACGGGCTACTGCATCAATGAGCGCCTGCGACAGCGTAAGAATGCCTCAAAAGGAAGGCCGACCTATCACGTAGGTAACCTTTCTTCGCAAAAACTCTCATCATCATCAAACACACAGACAGAAGGGCTAATGAACTTGCTGAATCCTTACATATAGAAAGGATGCGCGATCTTTCTGTATCTGAGGCATCTGAAACGCACTTGCCGAGTTAACTATTTCCACGTGTTTTATAATTTCCGGCGCAAGCAAGTAGGCGGTTTATTCCTGTTTTTTCAAGCGTTTTGTTTAATAAATTCCAGTTGTCAGCGCCTGTCCTGTGCCCTACCTCTGCGTCTTCCGTTGTTTTCGTGCTGAGTAGTAAGTATGCGTTACACATCATCGCAGTATGGATGACCGAAAAGGTTGCAACGTCTTTCTAGTCTACACAACAGCCGGCCGTACCCAGCTCTCACACTTAGCTTTTTGCTAACATGTGACATCAGGCGAAGCGCAGCATCGGCTGCTAAGTCTCGCTAATGTCAATGATGGCCACGAACGACTTACGGCCATCTGCGGGCTGCATCTTCCTGCTCCCCGCCGTTCTGCTCCCAGTCTTCGGTAACCTGATGTCGCGTCCTACGGCATCGCTGCTTGCTTCTGCCGCGCCTCGGCCTTGCCTGAAGGTAAAATTGAGCAAGGCCTCTAATATTCATTTTATTTATCCATATGGTACAATACTGCGGAAAACAGTCCAAGCAGGAAACCGTACAAAAAAAACATGCATATTAACCAATCACAAAGTATTAAGGCGATAGCGCTGGGGCGTCTACGACACGTCTTTACGTTGACCATCTCTTCACGAAAATTCATTCCGAACCAAGAGTATCACTAAAGTTGCTCATACGTTCTTTACAAAGTTATTCCTCGGAATTTTTAGAATGGCAGCCAGACTGGGCAGTCGTGAAACAGATGTGAAACAAAACACCGACCGCGCAAGCTCCATATGTCAATATCCAAGGAGTGAAACAATAGCAGAAGATCGGCCGACGCAAAAGGCCGCGTTTAAACCAGAAAGCTCGCCTTCGTGCGTAGATTTCGCCGCTAGCGCTTCCCGTCAAATACGGTTACATAGGCTGCAGTTGCCTGGAAACGCGAGATGCAGTCAGGGGCATCTTTGAATGCTATCGCGTTCCACTCTTAAAACGAAGCTTAAGCGTCCTCCAAATTCTTACGGAGCTAGGGTGAAGTTGATGGTAATAAATTATACTGTAAAAATAGCCCGTCTGTAATTTCAAGATTATAGACGGGATAGTTCTTGGGTTACATAAGTCAGTTCTTGCGAATACAGGCTTGATGGCATGACTGTGACGTGAGGCTCGACCAGTGTGTTTCCGCAAGTAGTAGTAAGGTTTTATTCCCAGTTTACTAAAATAAAGAGAAGCTAAAGAGATTCAAACGTACTGTTTTCTCCTTTAAACAAGTGGAGAAAGTTCGGTCAATTATAACGTTGCCGAAGTGAGTCAAGACGTTTGAAACGTTTGTAATCGTAACGGACGGATAATCTTTGATCTTTGATTTTTTTTCAGCATTTGCCTGAATAAAGGGGTCCCAAACAGCACTGCCATATTCCAGAGAGGGTCTGATAAAAGTTTTGTATATCGTCAGTCTTAGGGAGGGGGACGATTTGCCCAACTTATGTTTCAAAAGCCCCGGTGTTTTTTTTTCCCCGGGCTGTAGACCATATGTTATTGATATGGGTCGATCAGATAAGACCAGAAACTAATAGACAGTTTGACAATAACGTTTGCAACCAAACGTAAACGCATTACATACATAAAGAAACAGCGTTGTCATTGCGCATGCTCCGAACGTTATTGGGTTTCTGTTGTTTATGTGCGCCATCATAACGCACGTTATTCGGCAATTTTTACGTTCGCAATGTTTACGTAAGCTAAGAAATAGCGTTATCGAACATGCCAGCACCCACGGCTCCCGCTTCAGCGTCAGTTCTCATGGCTACGCTCTCGCTGTCGTTGACCGCCAGTAACTATTGAAATAAGCTTTCACTTCCTCTAAACTCACTTGAAACGTTAGTTATGGGTGCATAGCGTGGTCAATTTCTGAGATCGTTCGGCGATTCCGGCGTCCGTATGCCTAAACGAGACGGGTCCGCATAGCAACAGGCTGGTTCGTAATGGATTGGCTTGACTTGGATACGTTCGGCACGACGCACCAGACGGCGGCATGTATTTGGCGCCTTCCTTTCGTTTGCGTTTTCGCACGTTAAACTAAATGTCTTGGAGGGACACGCACCGCAACGGCCCTGAAAGTTGCTTGTGTTTAAACGTACATAAGGCAAAAAATGCTATTATAGAACTGTCTAATGTGAGTTCTAAAAATTTGCGTTCCTGAATCTCTTCAAGGGGCTTGTTTTCTTGCATGGTAGGGAAAGGGAAGCTTCTTGCGTTTATTAGTGATGCACGTGTGCGTAGTTTTGTGAAAGTCAATTACCATTTCAGCACACCATTCTGCCAATTTATTTTAAAGAGTTATTCAGGCTGATTTAGTCAGACACAATGGACGTGTGTAAATACGATGCAGTCATCTGCGACTAGCTTTAAAGATACAGACGACTCTGCCCCGTCCACAAAGTCATTAATATAATTGTTAAACAGGAGCGGCCCCAAAACAGACCTCTGCTGAAGGCCTGAGCCTACATCTAAAAACCGCGTCATGATTCGTCAAGGCAAACGTACTGATTAGGGTTGGATAGATATGCTTTAACCCAGTTAAAAATGTGCGAGGGCAAACTAATCTTTCATTTTTAATATTAACTTTGAACGCACAACCTCATCAAGTGCCTTTGAGGTTCAGTAGTACGAAGAAAAATTTTTACAAGTACGAATGTTATTTATCCCTTTAAAAGACACGTATCACGGTGGCCTCTTGATAAACGTAACAAGGTTGCATAATTTCGGGGCGCTGCAGACAATTGTGCAATAGAATAAGGGTTCTAAGGTGGTCCTTTGTGCATATTTTGGTCAGTCCACGTAATTACGGACTATAAAGTATCAATTAATTGTTCAGGCATACAAGTTCCCGCATCTTCGTAACAAGAACATGATCACCTGTTCTAGGTATACGCACAAGTTTATTGACTGCCTGGCCTTACGAGAAAAAAAGCTATCCTTTCGCAAATGTTAAAGAAACCCGGTAGATCGGACATCCTCGTATAAAGCCGATTAGTGACTTCGGCAATGTCGTCGTGTGTAGAGCTATACACAAGAGTTTGGACTGAAATTGAGTAACATGAAAATATCCCTCAATTTACCCGAAGCATAACGACCGCCGTATTTGTGTGCGTGTGTGCGTGTGTGCTTGTGTGTGTGTGTGTGTGTGTGTGTGCGCACACACAGTGTAAACTATGCACACCACGAGTGAAGCGCTTAACAGCCAGTGAATGCGTACAACAAAGCATGTACCAAGAACACGGGTAAAACACAACATGCGTTAAGCTACACGTGTGTGCAGAAAACGCATGCGTAAAATATTCGCAGGATAAATTTATAATCTATGAGCCATTTGATCTTGATTAAAAAATACTCGTGCATTTCAGTAACCTGCATATTCATCCGAAAGCAAAAGTGATTACTACTTTGCCTCGCATACTGAGTCCCGCTGTCCCGTCTTGCACTTTTGAGGCATCAGCAAGATGGAGCACCAGCCACAGCAGCAGGCGAGCAGGAAACTGGCTGGATGCGATTTTTCGTGCGCAGTAAGAGTGGAAGGCACGGGCTTGCGAATTGGCCGGCTAGGTCACCTGACCTCTATCCACCCGATTTCTTTTTTCGGGGTTATGTGAAATATTTGGTTGACATGATTGAGACGACGAAGTCAGATGAGCTCAAGGCAAAGATAATGGATGTTTGCCGTAGAATTCCAGCGTCGGTCATCAATAAAGCCAATGAAAATGTGATGAGGCGGATTCAGTATTGCGTAGCTGCAGACGGACACCTGTTCGAACACGTCCTCTAGGCAGCAGCTGGTGTTCGGCGGCGCTTACAAATCCAGATAAGGGCAGACTAAAATCTGATAATATTTTTTTTGCAGACATCACGATAGCCGATTCGGCTCATTTAGAAGTTGTACATTTACTTTCTTGAACGCATCAGTATTGCTTTTTCGCTACACATGAGTCGCTTCAAGGTCTGTGCATTTGTTTTTATTTTTTGCCACGAACTTGTTTTTGCAGCAGGTACGCACTCTCATGAAAAATAGAACAGTCATTTTAATTTAGCTTTGGTCTGAAGCAAGTTTCTGGCACAAAATATAGCTGCGCGCGCACACTTTCGTTGCGGTGCGAGCAGAGCGAGGATTTTGAAACATTCTCTCCGCGTTTTGTGCGTAGTAAGAGCGGCGCTTCAGCCGCGTTATCAAAGGGCTCTCGTTATTAATGTGACCAGTCGGCCTTGACAGACGGATAATAAGTGTGACATAGACAGGAAGGAATAGCTTCGAAGCCGCGAAACCTACAGCCGGTGTTCCTTCGGTACCATTATCAATGGGGATGCGCTGTCTCTTCGGGCTTGTGACAGGCAATGCAGTTGCTTTCAATGAGCTTATTTGAGAGCGCTGCTTTATGATACGGGTGGGAGCGCGGTCAGGTGGTACTTTTCATATTTCGTGACGTTTGCCAGTCGGAAAGAATTCCGCGCAATTAGTACTTCGCTGAAAACGCAGATTTAGATGTCATCTGGAGGGGCCTCGGGGTGCCTACAAATGCCTCATTTACACTTTGATAACCAGGACAGTACTTATCGAGTTAGATAATTACGATTATCTGAATAAATTGCTGTAACGAAAGAATTACTGGCGGTTACTCCACTGTACTGGAAACAATATGCACTAAGTTTTCTTCGAGTAACGCAATGGCTCTTTTTTTAAAACTTGGTGCATGATAGTTGGAACACCCCGTGTACTTCACTTAACCAAAATCGGATTACTCGAAATCGGAATCAACGACAATCATGCGCAGCACCACTTTACTCGGACCCACAGAAAAAAAGAACAATGAGACGGAGAGCCTGCACTTTCTCCGGAAAGGCAAAGCAGTATTAGTGATAGCGAAGTGTATGACAATTACACGAAGGAAAATTACACCATCGAGAGACGCCAGATTCTTGGTGGTGCGAGAGGACTCGGGCTGTGTCCTACTATGAGGTCTTGTAAATGAGTTCGAAAATCAATTCCAGTTTAACTCTTAACATAATAAAAATTGAAAGAAAACCCTTAAAAGAAAAGTACTAATGGCAGTGCCGTGCGAGCGCGGCTCCTACACGTACGGAGTACGGCTTTCCAGCAAACATTATTACCCAAAATGACATGCGTTGACACAACTCTGGCTCCCTTAAGGGAGCCCATACAGTAACAATGGAGTCGTGGATCCGGACGCATCAGGGCGTTAGGGAATGATAGTGTCCATGAAGGAGGAAGGCCCACGGCGGTAAAGAAGGAATAACGGGGGGAATAGTGTGCTACTGGTGCAGTTGTAAGCGTAGGTCGGTAGTATCTAATCAGACTTGGTACGGTCGGCACAGACGTACATGGCGATCGTGTCACCAAGTCAACGATTAAATGGCTCAGTCATTCCCTTGGTATGGGGATACGTTGGTAGTTGATACGTTGGTATGGGTACGTTGGTAGTGAGCTGGGCAATGCTGCATTCAAATGGAAGGGCTTTCTTCGTATTCGGAGTTAAAGCAACGTCCGCGATAGCTGAGCAGCTCATGAGGCGCACCATGCCAAAGAATGAAGTTATGAAGGATGAACAAGGCTACGACACATGATGTGGCAGACAGAGGCGCTGAATGTTTTGTCATATATCGAGTGAGGTAGTCCACAACAAGTATAACCCAGCGGTTGCCACTGGACTGTTCGGAAGGGGTCCGTGCGAATACCGATGCGGTCGAAAGGCCGGGAGGGACAGGGCAGGGGTTGAAGTGGCCCAGTGGTCGCTAAGGAGAACTCTTGCGGCGTTGTCACTCCAAACACGAGAGGCCGTACTGCCGGACGAAGCAGTACATTCGCGCTAGTAGTACCGGAACCGCAGGTGTGCGTAGGTCTTTAATAATCCATCATGGACACATTGTGCGTCCGCACGACAGGAGGCACAGATGTCTAAACGTAAAGGCGGGAAATTACCAGCAACCATTCAAGGCCATCATATATAAGTAATTGCGGCGGTACAGAAGCCCATCGCCGAGGGAAACGTGATGTGCAGTGCGTCGTAGCATGCGGTTGGTGGTACGTGGCAACGACTCAGACAGGAACTCTGCGAGGGAGGCTATCCAAAGACCCTGGCGTTGCTCGAATTGCATGTCGGTATATGTAAGGAACGAAGAATCGTAGCTGTGCACAGACGCTGCTCCAGACTAATGGGAAAATGGAGAAGCGGGAAAGGGCATCTGCATCTGCTCGTTTACGGCCCGAGCTATAGAGGACACGAATATCATGGTCTTTGAGACGTATTGCCCAACAAGCCCGGCGAGCAGATGGATCTTTGAGGGAAGACAGCTGGCGCTAGGCCTGGTGACCAGTCACAATGTCGAATGGTCGGTCATGCACATGAGGCCGAAATTTTGGGATCGCCCAAACAGCGGCTAGACATTCTTTCATCGTAACTGTAACTTAATAGTTTTCTTCCGAATTGGTGAGGGTGCAGCTGGCCTAAGAGTCAACGTGCTCTTCGAAGCCAGATTTGTATTTGGCAAGAATAGCATGGAGGCCATCACTCGCGTCCGCGTGGATTTCAGTATAGGAGCGTCCCAGTCAAAATGGTGCAGAACAGCAGGGGATGTAAGGGGATGGCGTAAAGTGGCAAATGCGTCGTCATGAACGGGAGACCAAGCCGAAACTTGTTGGTTGTCGGCGACAATCTGTGTCAAAGGGCCGATGACGGACGTAAAGTTGCGGGCGAATCGGCGAAAATACGAACGAAGGCCGACAGCACTGCGGAGTTCTTTCCTTGTAGTCGGCCTGGGAAACGCGGCGACGGCTCGAAGCTTTGCAGGGTCGGGAGGAACGCCATCGTTGCAAACAGCATGTTCTAAAATGGTGGACCGGCGTGCAGGAAAATGGCACTTCTTAAAATGAGCTGGGCCGTAAGGCAAGGGAGGACTCTTGCGAGGCGCGTGAAATGAAAATCGAAGTCCGTCGAAGACTGACTACGACAAAGGCTCGTATGTCATTTGAGGCCCCGAAGTGTGTTGTCCAGGAGGCCGTTCAAAAGTGGCAGGCGCGTTGCAACGGCCGAATGGCATCCCGTTAAAATCGTATAACCCATCGGGAGGGATCAATGCCAGCTTTGGGCGGTCAGCTTCATCAATAGATACATGCCATTACCCCGATTGAAGATCCAAGGAAGAACAAATTTGTCCATTCCAGGCAGCGGATAGCGTGGTCGATTCGGGGCAGGGCAGGGACGCTGTACCTTTGTGATTTTATTAAGGCACTGATCGGTCCATACAAAATCTACATATCCCGTCCCTTTTCTTCACCAGTAAAACTGGGTAAGTCCAAGGCCTGTGTGAGGGCAGTATCACGACACGGTGAAGCATATCGTTAACCTGTTCGTCAATATTAGGGAAGCTTGCGAGTATGAAAGGACGAACACAGGAAAAAAATTATGCAGATGGAAAGAGCGCAAACTATCAACTTGATTTATTCCTTTCGGAGCTGCATATACAGGCTGTGTTCACCCTTGACAAAACAGGAAGGAGGGGCAGGGGGGAAATGGCAAATCAAGCCTGCCTCACCAGGCCTGCCAATCAGGCCTGCGAAAGCTGCGCAGAAAATTGTCTTCCGCATTATATAAGGTAACAGAAGTGTCACTTACGCAGTCATCGCCCTTTCACTTGCTGCGTAAAGCTTCTAAAAGCTCACGGGCTATATTATTCTTGCTTCTGCCTAGAATCCTAATGTTGTTGAACTGTGGTTTACGTCCTTTCTGTGCTATGCAATGAGCGGGCAAGTGTGCTCCTTTTCCAAATTGACAATGCATGCTCCCCTGCGCGTTCATTCACGCAGCACCCTGTATGGCCCACAAATACTCGGCCACATTCGAGCGAGATTTGATATACCACGCCCGTGGCACATTTAACGAAAGTTTCCGTATGCTTCACACCGCAACCGCTTCCTCGGGCTCCTCCTCTAATACTCCGGCACAACCCTGCGAGCTTAATTGGAGCATAAAAAAAACCACAGGGACACCATGCCTTTATGCCACTCTTTTTTTTATTTTGTGGGCGACTTCGTGTAGATATCGCACAACCGCAGTTTTCTTTCTGAGCGAGCACACAGTGCTGCTGCCACATTTTTCTTTGTTTTCTACCTTCTTAAGAAGATTGTCGGTCACTGCTGTGATTACCTAGCAGGTAAAGCCAGCTGAAAAGCACCCTGCTAATTTGATTACGGAAGCTGCCATGCATTGCATGCGGGCGTGATTTTGTAAAAACAGATTCCAGGCACGATTTTGCAATGGCATTCCTAACTATCTTCGAATGCACAGAATCATAAGGTGGAAGCTCTTTTTGTGATCGTGGTGCGTAATGCCAGGACATATGATGCAAGCCGAACTGCAATTTAAGATCTAAAAACTGCAACGAACCGTTCATCGGAAGTTCTTACGTAAAATTCAAACCCCTCCCATATTATCTGAAAAGGGTTAAAATACTGCTCACTGAATCCGTGCAAGTCAAGTTGCTTTGTTTGGATACAACATACGTATGAGAAGTTGCCAACGTAACTAAAAGCCTCGAGTACCCCCCGATTAGAAAACTCATGATTCAGGCAGCGGTTATCACACAGGATCGGCGCGACACACAAAGACAGATGCCTTGCCGTTGAATGTAAAAGCCTTTGTTAAACAATATAAAGGTGGCTCGCAAATAAAATTAGAGAGCAGTCTTCCCAGCGCCTGTTGCCAGAGGAAGTCCGTTATTTGATCGGCAAGAACGTGGAAGGCCTGCAGCTCGCCTTGGTGCGAGAAAATGCGCGCCCTACTGCAGGCTTGGCGTCTCCATTCAGAGCGCAAGATCTCGACGACACGTATTCCGTGGCCGATGGACGGCAGGAGTCTACCCAAGTCCACCGCCGACTTCTTGAGGTAGCCGCTTTATCCGGAGACAGAAAAATCTCCCGAGCATGGCATACTGAGGCGGCGATGCTTGCAACGCTACTGCGCGTCGAGAAAGGCATAGGATTTTACGTGCCAAGACCACGATTTGATTATGAGCCACACCGTAGTTCGGCGGGGGGGGGGGGGGGGGGGTGCTCCGGAATAATATGGGCCATGGTGGTTTTTCTATGTGCACCTAAAACTAAGCGCACGAGTTCTTGCTCATTTTGCCCCAACCCCCCTATCGCAATGCGGTCGCCGTGGACGGGATTGGTACAACTGGGTGTGTTGCTGGTACATATTTGAAAGGCGGCAGCGCAAAAACAGACACGGACGAAACGGGAAAGACGAGCGCTACAAGGACAAGCATCTCGGAGACACATCCGTGTCTTTACTTCCGTTGCCACCTTTTAAAATATACCAACACAATTCGCTGCTGTGGTTCGCCCCCAATGTCAGCTTCACGGTTACGAAACCATAGATGGGCCCCATTGCTCGAGTATATGAGAACATTGGCAAATTTGGCAGCGTCATCAGATTTGTTGCCTGCACTCAATCACACACTCACTCACCCAGTCCTCCACATTGTGGTCTTCGGTGCCTTTGCCAGGGTCTCGCTAGCTTGGAACGCCGGAACAGACCACTGCCGGAGGTAAGGTAGCATCTTGCGGTGCCACGTCAGGCATAGCCGAGGCTGGAGCTAGAGTATGGTTACGGAGTTCCAAGGTGAACAGTGAAACCAGCGCCTCCCCAATTTAACTCTTTCGTTACCGCGAGAAAATGGTCGTCTTTATAGGTCTCGGGGAAAAAAGTATTTTCCACTACAAGTAATATTACACCACACATTTCAGCATAGAACATTGTTCATAATGAAATGCTCTTTCCAAAAACACGTTGCCGAACAAAAAAAAATTTATGGGGTAAAACAAAAATTCTAAAAAGCGCCATTTTTGCTGTAAGTTGATAAAAACAATAAAAACATGATATCTACAAAAACACTAATATCAAAGGAAATTCGGAATAGAAAATCTTGTCTTCCATAAACAGCTATTACGTTGACATGAAACATCAAAAAATGTAGCAGTGGGGGGGGGGGGGGGGGGAGGTGTTCTGTAAGAGTTCACTTAGTGGACTGTCAACTTCGGCCGCTGCTGATTGGATGCGGCTGTACGAGTCAGGAGGAGACGAGCAGCCCTAGCCAACAGAAGCCCTCTTACACAATACACCCCTCCCCCTCTGTTTCATTTTTACGCTTCATATCGACGTGATAGTTGTTCACGGAAGACAAGAATCAGATAACAGCACTATTATATAGGTAAAACAGACGGTTTACGACACACGACATTGCCGTAACATACTGCACTCTGCATGCCTGAATCCACCAGCTTTTTTTTTTTTTTTCGCATTCTATAGGGATTACGAAGAAATCGTATGTCACATTGTAACACAGCCGACGCAGCCACGGGAGCTGAGAGGCGGAAATTTGTATTGCGTCTACGGGCACTTTTCGCGTGACGAAGTATCTTGTATTGTTGCATGCTTCTTTATTTTATCCTCAAACTGCCGACTAACCTTAACCACTCGTCGATGCTGCACCACATCGAGTTAGTAGTTTAATGATACCATAAGAAAACCTAAAACTTGCATACCGCCCGTTCCGAGCAAAAGAGGTCGATAGCGAGAAAACGGAAGGTAGGCACGGCGACCAAGAGCAACTTACCGCACCGGGCACGCTTGTCCTTCCCCCCTAAGGCCGTGCGCAGCCAGCCTTAGGTGCTCTTCTGCGCCTTCACACCCACCGCTGTTCGCTCCCGTCATGCCCCTGTCGCGCCGATCCACTTCGACTGGCTTTCCGGCAAAGTGCAAAGAAAGCGAAAAGCGTGCTATTACTCTTCACCAGACATTCCGAGTCATAGTCTGCTATTTACGACACAGTTGTTTATTTAACGCAGCGACGAGGAAAACTACCTGCGAAGCGAGTTGGATGCACAACATGGCAGCTTCCTCAATTCGCTGCGTACTTGAAGGGTCACTATTGAAAAATCATTTCAAGTATTCGTTGAAAGCTCCATTATCGTTAATTTCGCGACAAAAGGTTAATGACTATACACGAAATGTCACGTCAATTTTAATTTTTCGAATTTCACGGCGTTACGACAAGAACGACTGGCGGCGTCGCCACCAGTCATTGTTGGGGTTCTTTTCCAGCTAGCCAGGTCATTTGTGACTAAGAGTGCGTGGATAACGGGGATCCACTAATAAAGCTAGCGGTATTTTTTTTTCCTTTACTGTCCAAATTTCAACACTAAAGAGAAATTACGAACCGTGTTTCACACTGTCAGCTTTCAGTCTGCTCCTCAGCGATGAAACCCGATCAGTAACAAATGGCGGCTGATTCGTGACGCTTAACGTGGCAAGGGGCTCCGTATAACTCGGAGTGGGCGTCGTTATGCAGTGAGGACACTGAGCATCGTGCTAAGCAAGTCAATCATGTATACTACAAACGAGCAAAAGTGCATTGAATATACTTCCAACCTACGCGCCTTCGCTTCTGAACCTAGCTGTTCTTTCAAACTTATTTTTATTTTCTTAGTTATTATTTGTTCTGATGGCGCAGGGGCTGTGGACTCAGTAAACTAGGGCAAAAGAAACAAGGATGGTTAGCAATGCTGTACAATGTTTAAGAAACTGAGGATTCAGCGAAAAAAAAAAAAAGTAATTTCACTGAATGCAGGTGCGAACGAGAGTTCGGAACAAGGAATCTCTAGCGAGCATCACGTGATATCGGCACGTAGGAAGGAAATATTTAGTCAGCGTCAAGGTGGGGCGAACAGGCGTGGTTTCTTCAGGCGGGCGAAATCAGCATCGGCGGGCAAAAAAAGCACCGCACGCGTAATGCCAAGGCGTCAGATCGTTCCCCACCCCTCGGCAAGTCGTTTTCTCGTCCACTTTCATTGTTGTTATCATTTCTTTATTTCCATTAGTAAGTAAAAGTCATTTCCCCTGTGTTTTCCTTGGTGTCCTCGTTTGTTGGCTTCTCGTGATATGATTAATAAAAATCGGGCCCCTCGGTTAACCCCTTTCTTTGCGACCTCTTTAGTAATACAGTGGCATGACGGCGGCTGTCATGTCTTCAAAGTTTAACCGAAATTATATATCCATTGCCTTAATAATTAAATTTTTTAAAGCATTAGTTGTTAAAACGTTCATTCCTGCTACGTAGAACCCCTAGGCTTTTGAGCGTGTACAGGGCCGACTTTCAAAGTACCAATACAGCTGGGCAAGCGAATGGAGGCAGCGTTGAACTGTTGGTAATATATAGTGAGGAGAACGTGCGTTTCAATCAATATGTTGCAAACCATCTCGACTGGTATTTCGAAATTCTCACGGGTCTTTAGTCATCCCCTCTATGGTGACGTAGTTCTTTATGTATGCCTAGCAACAGTTTGCACAGAACCACTGGGCAGCGCCCCTCCTTAATTTAAACATGTTCGTGGTACCTACGGTATTATGCGACATTTCCTTGTAGGTATGGGAACGTATCTGGGAATCGAGTGTTGCAAACCGCAGGACCCCGCCATAATTATGGTGCGCATGTTTAGCTGAATTTCGGAAAAAATGGAGACGCACGAAAGCACAGTTCGCAATAGGCAATCAGAAAATTTGGCTGTGGCAGTTCGTAGTGTTTTTTCTCTTTTTATTGTTTAACTTAGGTAGGACATTAGGCAGTATAATAGCAAGAGCCTGGTGGCGCAACCCACCGCCCTGTTCCAAAGGGGACGCTCATAACATCCATCCATCCATTCATCCGGTGATTTTGCTCAACTTACGTTCGCCTCTGCAAAAGCGCACGAAGACCAAATCCCAACCGCTCCGGCCCTGACACCGTGCTATCACCTCTAGTGACGCAGTATGCTCCATTCAGGCGTCAAAATGTGGAGCGATAGAGCGAAGACGTGTGCAGTATAGTTGGCTGCACAAATAACGACTGGCGTATTAAGTAATGCGACTGAATCGGTGTGATCACGTGTACGGGCCGCTGCTACATAAGGACCGCCTTGGTTACTGGCGGCCCTTCGCGCCCGGCTTTCTTCGAGGGTTTGTATAATAACAGAAGGGAATAACTTTACGTTACGGGGCCAGCGTTAACTAATTTAGACAACGCTCGGATTGCCTTCGTTAACGTGTTCAAATTCACATTTATTCGTTACGCATCGCAGAGCCTTCGAGTGGTAGAAATTTCATCAAATGCTCAGTCCATTTTTTTACCGCTACTTGCTGGCAGCGCACCAGGACCCTAGCTGCAAGTTTCCTCTTAGTGCTGCGAGTAGGACATTCTCAGTGACATAACGAGTAGGTGTGGTGCATCGTGTGGTGGACATTGACCCAAAGAAAGAAAAGACGGAGAAGCACTCGCTCTATTTAGGCAACGCTGAGACAGCTACGTCGGGCTGTCTCAACACTAACCATGCAAAGTAGGCGCAGGTAAAGCAAGCGCTGTGTTTGCGTCTCTTTCCATTTTGCATGTGCGCATGTCGCTTTGCACTTCAACGCAATATGGCGCAACAAGCGCACACCGTAACACTCGTTGACACAACGGTTCCCGCAGCCACCCGTTGCAATATCTTATTTTTTTTTCGTAACCTGCGATTACACGAGAAGCCAAGCGTCGGCAGCCATTATCGACAGTTTGAAAGGTGGTTACGCAGCACTTACGACTCTGGCCTGGTCCGTCTTTGTGCTCCTCCATGGTCGAGTAGCATGTCTTCGGTGAGCTCGTGTCGCTTCAGACGGCATCGCTGTTCGCTTTGATCCCGCCCTATTCTGCCTGGACGTCACAATTGAGTAACACGTTCTGTATGAAAACTTAATGTGACAATGAACAAGTTTACTCATCCATAAAGAAGACCCCAATTACGATTGACCGTTACTTAAGGGGAAGCTTTAGCTCGGGCCCAACTCCGACGCGGCCTATTCAAATACATGTAAAATGCAAAAACGCTTTTCTAAGATAGCCCCCGGAGCGATTTTAATGAACTTTGTTGCATTTGAGAGATAAAGTTAACTTCTATTGACTGTTCGAAGCGGATTTGATTTGAGCCCTGCACGAAGTTTACGAATAAATAGCGCTCCTTCAATAACAGATATCACCATTCTGTAAACAGCGTCCCCAAGATCATTCAAAGCGGAAAAAATTCTATATGTTAATTTACCTATTAATTGAATATTTTAAGTTGTGTACAAGGGTACCGCTATATATATATATATATATATATATATATATATATATATATATATATATATATATATATATATATATATATATATATATATATATATATATACAGGACATGCTCGCATAAAGCGTGGCTGAGTTTTGCAAGCTGTCGTGCAACTGTGTCTACAAGTATATTGCTGAGTGACTCGTTGCTCGCCTCGATCCATGCGCACCAGTCTATATATATATATACAGGACATGCTATATACAGGACATGCTCGTATAAAGCGTGGCTGAGTTTTGCAAGCTGGTCTAGTGTACGGCTTTACTACACATAATGAACTGAAACACCACACCGAGTAGGTATAGAACGTTCAGTAATTTAACAGACGCTCAATGTTCGCGGTATTTTCCGCGCTACCACTGGGCAGTACTGGCAAAATCGAATCGCGTAACAGTGAAAACCATGCGCACCGCCAGAAAAGGGCTCAACTTCTATTGAAAGCAGTGCACGGCAAAGCATGTGCAAAGCAAAACACATGTACAGAACATGATCTGTGCAACAATCAGATGAAGCCTCTAGAATGCCGGTTCGTCCTACTTTAGACAAGTTCGCGTACATTTCGGTAAGATTTATCATGCAAAAACGAACATGTTTATATCTTGCTCGTGTTCCGAACTACAAGTTTTTTTAAAGGAATTGATTGTATATTGAGAGGATATGCAACGCCCCTGAGTAGTACTCCCGTGCAGCAAATTCATGAATGACCGCCGCTTCACAAAGTCTGTAGAACTTAAGTGTACAAATCGAAACTTTTATCTCTTCGAGAGTTTTTCTAGCTTAAACCTGCTCTCACAACTTCTATGTAACGCCCATCGGGTATGGTATAGCGTGGCACTTACGCCACATGAAATCGTCTTTCAAGTTACGTTCGCTAAAGTGAACATCGACGGCACTGTGCTACACGTCTTGCTGTCAATCATTTTAAATCGCATTCGTTTTATTTACAAGATTTTGATTTTTTATTCACCTGTATATTTATTATTGCGATAGCAATCACATGTACGCTCCAGGCGCATTTCCGCCACCGTCCTCTCCTTCGGCGTTGGCGTCGCCGTGATGTTCTGTATGAAGCCCATGTGCGAACGCCGTGGCCGCGCGCCGTATGCTGTAGGCGCGAGTGACGTGAGCCGAGGAAGGTGGCTTGATCTCGCACGCCAAGGGAAGGCGTGGAGCAAGCACGCCGTCTTCCGCCGCGCGCAAGGCAACGGGGGGAAGGGGAGGGGGGGGAGCGTTCAATTCTGAAGGCGGCTGCATATGGCGCCGCTTGAAAGCTTGAAAGCGATCAGTACAGTCAGCCGCGCGGGCCCTGCCTTTAAAGCAGTCTGCGATGGAGACAGCGTGTGCTGAATGCAGATAGCTTCGTGTGCGATGTGTTCTCACCGCTTATTTGACATTGAAGTGAGGCTCAGTGCGAACATCAATTCACTCGCTACTGCTGCCGCTATTCCTTCGACTGAGATGTGCTTATGTTTACCTGTTCCTGTTTTACACCGCGCTTCTAAATTTAGTTAATAAGCGAATGTTTACGAGTTCATACAGCCGACAAAACTTATCCTTACTTCGTATAGTTGTCTACTAATTTGCCATCGCAATGGATGCTTCGTCTTCCGGTCTAAACTGCTACTTTTTGTCATGCTGTCTTTATACCTTTTTAACATTTTGATTTTTGTTGGGTTGATGAGTGACTTGCTTGTATATGCCACTTTGAAGCAAGAGGCATTCCGACGAAGTTGCTTACAAACAAATTGAAAGATAAACGACTTGCACGGCTTCTTTAAGGGAGTCTTTTAAGCTACTCAGCTAAAGTTGTGAGAACCCCCTGCCAGAAGAAGTGGCAGCTGGACTACCAAGTCATCCAAGTTGGCAGACACTGGCAAAGAGACAAACAGGTCGCGAAAAGTGCGTGAAGTACGCTAAGCATGGTAATCCCATTTAAAACACGGGACGTTCTCGAAATGTAATGCCTCGCGAACTGACGCAATGGAAGCGCCGTGGCGGCCATTGCTCAGAGCGACACCGTCAGGCTTACAGACACCTACCTGCCAGCAGCTTCTTGGCATTTGAATGGCGCTTCCAGCGTCCCTGCTGTTCGCTCACGTGTTGCCCGACCTTCCCGACAGCCTCGGTTCACACGCTTGGGAAGCAAAAAGCAAAAACAGGGAAACGTGTTTGAAACCAACGCGATAACTGTTTACGGAACGCCACATTGAGATAGCAGCACTACAATTGTGGTAAAACTGCCAGTTCACGACACATTACTTTTTCTTAACACACTGAAGACTGCATGCAGAAGGCCGCCTGCTTTTTCTTAAAGCGAAGCTTTCTTCGCGAACCACCCTGCCCTCTCTCGCTGACCGTGGCTCGCGCCTACTGCTGCTGCTGATGGTGCATTTCCTCCGAATAGCTCACACTCGGTAGTGGGAAGGCGGCGCCATCTAAGGGCGATGGCTCACACTACTTCGGCCAAAGTAGTGGGGGATAGAGGGGGTAGCTGGCCTGCTCATGCGTATCATTGGCCACTGGTGCAAAGCCAGAGCGGGCGGTGACGCCGAGAGCCGCGATGAGATGGGAAAGAGGGCACCAGAGGAAATTGCCTCACATTGCGCATGCGTTGCCCCGCCTAGCAACCGCTGGACGGTCGCACCAGCGCCTCCGAGGGGAGGTCGGGCAGCCCAAACAAACGGTGCAGAAAGGTGTGCTACTTCGGCGCGAAAACGCCAAATTGACCACCACGAACACATGTGATTAACCGTTATAATAGACGTGTGTTTAGTTAACATAACATCGCATTTCCCCAATAAAATACCATAATAAAGCATTCGGTTTCACTTCGCACTCACATTGTACATGCACAAACACGTGTTTCAGCACTCCTTGCGTATATACGGAAAGCATCGCTGTATTCAGATTTTAACAGGGCACGGTGGATCTGCTGAATTTTTTGGGTGCTCCATAGAGATTGCAAAACAATCAGGCTTCCCACATTGGAGTGCAGCCTACCCGGTCATGTGACGTAGAACAGCGTAATTGTTACACAGGGTGTTACAGCTAACATTAGTCAATCTCGTAAAAAGACGCAGTTTCGCCCGAAAGGCGCTGCACCGATTTCGACAGCAAATTATTATACGAAATATGGATAGCAGTATAAACCGCCGCATAAACTTGCAAACGTTTGCTTAGAAGCTAAATTAAACATGAAAATGAAACATGAAACATGAAACATGAAACATGAAATAAGTAAACATGAACATGTAGCACACCACTACGAGCCACAATGGTCTGGTCACGAAACACGACAACGACACGACCGGCACGCATAGTGTGCGCGAGCAGTTTAATCGGCGTAATCAGGCTTCCGCATCATTGAGCGGGCTCAGCTAAACAACTACAGCTTAAGTAAGCGTTTGTTTCGCACTAACGTAAATTTCTGCCCCCTCCAGCGGCCTTCGTAATCCACGGTGTAATCCACGCTTGCTATATTCACCCGGAGCTCTTCGAGGTAGCAAACGTATAGTATAGTGTAGCAATGAATACCACTAGTATAGCAGGAATATTACAAACTGAAGCATTGCTATAGTAGTTCGTATGGTACACAAATTAGCGTTACCTTACAACTAACGTACCTCCTCTTCCGGGTAAAAGAGCGACAGCTACACAAAAAAAGTAGCGAGGAGCCACATAAAAATGTACATACATACAAAAGTACACACACACAAAAAAAGAAATATCTCTGCAAAGCTTACAGGGCCCGTTTTACAGGACGCAACGACAGCATTGCTCCGGCATCGAAACAATTCTAGGAGCGAATTAAGTTCCAAGGTGGCTACGATGAACTTACTGCACTGGGTAGGGTCGACCTTCCCCTAAGCGGTGGGCACCCAGGCTTTGATATCCAGACGTGGACGAGACGCCACCGCTGTTCGCTTCCGTCTCGCCCCCGACCAAGGTCTACATCCCACGATGGCGATCACCGTCGGGAAAAGTAGACGGGGGGAAGACGGTGGTAGCCGCGATCGCGCGGCTCCGCGGACCGCCGCTGCTTGCTCCCATCCTGCCGCGCCACCACGGTTCCTCCTCGACTGGCTTCGCCGCAAAACGTGCACAGCAGCAAACGTATTACTACTCAGACTTGTATGTCACGGATTAGATATAATCCATCACTTGCAATCAGTTACCCTTCTCGCTAGTGTTGTAATTGATCGGTGCTTTTTTTGCGTGGCAACGCTAAGTGTTCTCGCCTTCTTTAGGCTGAAAATGAGAAGTAAGGCGCACAGGCTTTTAGGTTGACGGATGCTAAAGGGCTAAGTTGTAAGCCGACAGACAGTTCAAGGTGCCACGCTCCGCACCAAAACCCTGTGGCAACACTGACGTTCAGCAACTTCGACCAGTTGGTTGCAAAAAGCACGGGCAAGCGATCGCACGACAATTGCGCAGACCGGTAGCCGAGGGCATTGACGCCGACTTCCTGTGCCCAGGTATCTCTAGAAGCAAAACTCAAATCTCTAGTCGAAAGTTTCCTAGATTTATGCATTCATGCTTAGTTTTTTCAGAAGTTGACAGTCTGCGCTTACAGCGCGAAAAAACAAGAGCAAATGCTGAAAAACTCAGACACGCATATCAGATGTACCTCAAATCACCTTATTATGCAAAGGTCATTGCGAATAATTTTCTATTGGCACTTAGCTGCTTATGTGCATGAAGTTGGGGTAGTTAATTCGTACCTTCAATTTTTCCGAGAAGTCACGCATTATTATTTTGAAGTCACCTCTCAAAGTCGATATTGGCGAAAGTGGTTGACTTGCCCTCTGCATTTGCCATATCTGCGGATGCATGCAGCACCCCTAGCGCTGAAGTCTACGTAAGAGATTTTGACAAATTTTGTTCCAGGTCAGTCAATTGTGGGCTGAGGAGCACCTCTTAACTGCTTTGATATAGGCTTTACAAAAAGCTTATCGGTGTTCAACACAAAAATCTCAGTCTACAACTTGCTCTCCAGCCCGCTGAAACCGTTCTTAGCTTGCGTCTGGAGCTTGGTTTTCACTTAAGTTCCAGCGGATTACTTACTGTACCAACAATGTTAGACAAGATACAGTGTCAATATGGAACTCGTTCATCGGCTATTTTTGTTTTCTTACACACCTGCTATTTATATCTGCGGTATAACCGAGGCCGCATCGTGTAACGATGTAATCTTTTCCTTTACAATATTGATTGCGCAAGTGGTTGATGCCGTCCCAGCCTACGACGAAATGCACAATAGTAGGAATGGAAAAGTATAATCAAGGTACAAAGGGCTAAAGTGTACAGATCCGTCGTTGGAAACTGCTCTCAGTGTTCTTTAAAAAAATTATTGGATGTTGCCACAAGGACGCCAGACCCCCAAATCGGTTCCAGCAAATTTATATCTAGGGATAACTCCCTAGAATTGATACCACTGACCGGAGGGCTTATTTCGCAGGCGGCAAAATCACCCGTTTTGTTACCAAACGCTCGCGTGCGTCCTTGCTTTGTTGCACAGTAGCAACCGATGATCTTGGATGCCTTGTATCCCCTGAATCTCATCGTGCCACCGTCTCCGGCCATGGTACATTGTAACCGCGAAGCGTATGCAGTTTTGCGTCATGACGCCTTTGCAAGTGTCGACGACCACAGGGATTGCCTCTTCAGTGAATGTGTTCCTTCGTGCGTTCTCAATTTTCTTTCACTACACTTCGCCGAGTGCAAAAAGAAAGCACCAGTTGTCAGTCGACATCTGTGTCGTTGTCCTCCTTGCTGGAGTCTTTTGCGCTGTTTTCCCTATGAACTCCACGACGTGTTGCCGGCTTGAAGGGTGAACAGTGGTAGCCGTGCGGCGGAAACGAACATTCATGAATGTCAATCGAAGGCTGTCAACGCCAATGTGACCACGGATTGCGAGCAGTCATATCGGTGCGATGCAAGCTGGTCGATAACACGACCAGAACTCTGTCAGTCCCTCGGGTCAGGTTGCCGGCGTAACTGCCAGAACTTATTACGTCCAGCGACACGTATTTCCTCAGTTAAGTACCTATTACTAATTCTCATTTCAGCTACGTTGTACCCTCCTATGTCATTTTTGCTGTCTTTCACGCAATAAAGTAAGTTCACGAACAGCATTTGCATTTGCCATATATTTCAGAGTACAATAACGCGATACAAGAACGATAAAGACTTCTAACTCTAACTTAAAATCTCTAACTCTAACTCTAGCTTTTGTCTATCTTTTAATTTGATGATATCTTTCTTTTTTCCAGTTTGAACAGGAGACTGAAAACACTACGTGGTCATTACCGTTCTCACAGTCATGGCTTGGACACCAAATTTCGCTGAGGTGAAGCCATGTCTGACTACGAACTGGTTTTTGCGCTTGAAGACGCAGACGATACAATGGGGATACAAGACACACAAAGCGGTAATTACAGTTACGCATACTTAAATCTTACAGCAATGCATAACCAACTCGCCCAAATGACCCCTTTGACGTATCTTTGACATTGCAAACATTGTCGGCGGTTCGAAATATAGGACCTTGCAGCTATCTCAGTGCATCCGGTTTCGACTGTCTGCGGCTGAACGCTAGATGCAAAAATCAGTGCCAGATGGCTAGCGGGAATTTTTTTTGTTGTCACCTCAGGTGTTGATGCACTGAGTTAATAACTGATAATTAATAATATTTATTAGGTAAGATAAATCTCCAGGAAGCTTACAATACCCATTTCGAAAGACGCAGCGGCATCAATCATCCTGTACTAAAACTTTTCATCTTGAGTACTAGGCGCGAAGATGAATTGTGACCAACTCGTCCAACGAGATGTACTAAATCATTGCAGAATTTTAGAAGCAAGTAAGTTGAACGGCGGCCAAGATAAACTTACTGCTCTTGGCAGGCTTGGCCTTCACCTAAGCCGTGCACACTGTCTTCGGTATCCTTGTGTGGCTTCAGATACAACCGCTGTTCGCTTCGGTCTCGCGCGGGTCGCGTTTATCGTCCGTGACGGCATTCACCCTCGCGGAAGGTGGAGTGCAGGCAATGGTCTCCGCGACACCATTGCTTTGGTCACTGCCGCTGTTCGCTCCCGAGCTGCCCGGCCTCGCCCATCCGCTTCCAACTGGCTTCTCTGCAAAGCGCAGAAGGCGGTTAAGGTATAAAAACAATACGAGTGATTTTGCGCGCACCATAGATTGCTGACGCTCAACTGGGTGAAGACATATTACAGGGCGTTTCACGTAACTTGAACCAAGGATTTTAAAAAAGTGATTAGTCGCGTCTGAATGAAATCAACGACATATGGTTTTCCGTCATGTGGCGCTCCTTAAGAGGTTTTCAATATTCTGCTTAAATAGTTAATTAAGATGAAACATGCAAAAAAATTTTCACTATAGTGCCAAGCGCATTTGATTGCGTTGTACAAGGGATTCAGAAACGACTGATGCAATTTTTTGGCAACGTACATGCTGCGTGGCGATTTTTTTTTTTGCGGCATTTAAAGAAATTCCTCGGTATATGGAATATAACCACGTGACTGCGCTCATGCGCTATCGTATTCCAGTGTTCTCAATCGCGGTTCCTGCGAAAGAACCGTGCGCGCGCACCGTGGCGAAGCGAGCGGCCGCGGCTGTACGCATCGGCTTCACAGTGAGTCAGCATCTTTGGCGGTGGCACACCGAAAGGAAGCGCCGTCGTCCCTGATAAGTGCTAGGCTTGACGCACGGTTAATAATAATAATGTCTTCATTTGTGTCCCGTAAAAGTACACGACACGGGAGACCTGCAGTAAAAGCTGTCATGAATGACAGCTAGACAGAGCCGTAGGCCCCCCATACACGGGGCAGTTACATAACGACAAAAAACGGGTTATAATACATGGTCACATTTGAAATCACACATTACGAGCGTACAATGTAACGTACACAAAAATAACGCAAAATAGAAATACAAATTGCAAGTTCACTCATACAATAAAACATCCCGTCAACCACGTAGTACTCACAAAAGAACAAGGCGCTCTCAAACGGTTGAGAGCGCCTTGTTTATTGTTTACTTCACTGTGTTCCCCTGACAGCGCAGGGGTTCGCAGAGCAACCGTGCGGCGTTTAAAAATATGGAGCAATATGAGCGAAGAAAGATAGCAGCGTTACTGAATGCAGGAGTGCGCGAGAGTTTGGAACAAAAGACGTGACATAGGTAGAGTCGATGTTAGTGGTATAGTGCTTCAGGAAAACTGCTTCTTGCCTTACTGGGTATTTGCTGAAAGATATTTGCCGCTAAATGGCACGCACGTATGAAGCTGCCTCCGTGGGAGGGACACGCGATACATTTTTAGGAACTCTTTGCCACGATTTGGCGCTCCTCTTACCCTTTAACAATAACGAACGCCCATATTGTAAAAAAAATTATTAAGAGCGGCAGCCAGGGTTCGCCAGCGAATCTGTCAAAATCCATAAGTACGTATACGACGCTATCCCGTCAGGCTAAGCCAGCCAGGCAGTGGTAGCATATATCGCGCCGGGAGTTTCCAAAAACGGCCGTGTCAAACTTACCTGCGTGCTTCGCCACGAGCCAATGAGCCGGCGCCGGCGCCATTCCGTTGCACCAAGCATTGTCGCTGTTCGCTCCCGTCGCGTCTCCCCGATCCTCCTGGAAGGGGTTCTGCTCAAAGCGTGCAAAGAAAGTAACCCATAATTAGTCTTACGTAAACAAAAACTAACGAATGATTATCTGCTTTGATGACAAAGACGTTCATGAAATGTGGTGATAGGAAAGACGAAAGAAGCGAGCGATTGATTCTCATGAAATTGCGAGTTCTCCGATTCAATAAATAGTCCATTAGTGCACCCACAACCTTTGTGAGAGTCATTCTTAAGTTACTACGCTATGGGCACCGCGTTGTAAATGGCGTTCATGGTTTAGGCTTATCCACCGTAGCGTGTCCTCGAAGCGGTTCAATACGAGCACACTTTTAAAGAAACGCGTAGCGTACCTTCTCTGTCGCTCACAAACACGCAAACGCATATCTGTCAAGTATTCAAAAACATCGCCCATAAACAGAACATCAACTGCAAACACATTTCGATGTTAAGTCAAAAATAATTGCACTACCTTTTCCCTACGGGTGTCTAAGTAGTTCCACGGCCAATGTAATGCAGGCGTCGATTGTCTGCAGTGGATGAGGTTCTGCAACTGGATACGGACGCCCAGACAATTTACGTACTCACGAAGGAACTGCAGGATGGCGGTACAAGAGCAGAATGGCTGCGGAGACGTCAGCTTCAGACGTAGAACAGTAGGCAAAAGCTACGGTCTATCGTTCGACATTCTGCTGCTGTTTCCTCCTCTGCTGCCTTCCTCGAGCCGCCACCATGTCCCCCGATGGCGCCGCCTCAACGTTCCACGCTCGAGCCACGAGACTCTCTCGTGCGCCTCTTCTTCCACGTCTTTTCCCCGTGCCATTGCAATATCAGGCACGTGCCTTCATCGCCATCGTCATCGTCTTCGTTTTGCAGCGCTGGCACGCACACGGTAGCAGGAGCACCTCGCGGTAATTGCAGGCACGGGGATTTTCACTATGCGATTTTGACGCAACCTCCTCCGCGCCGATAATAGTAGTAGTAAATTCAAGGCTTACTCGCGACCACGAAGAGTACAGAGACGGCGTAATCAGGCGCATACTCGTCATGACAAACAGTATTGCAATAGCAAATTACGAACATTCGAGGTGCGATTGCACCACAGCGATTGGCGCTGTCTCGCCGTTCTGCTACCCACGGCGCATGCACGGCTTGCGCGTGGAGCACTCTAAAAACGCGCGTCTGGCTCGAAGAGAGACGGCGCCAAGCTCACGCACCGTCACGGTGCTGGGCCATGCTACAAGCACCGTCCTAAGCATCGTTCGGCCTGCATTCAATATCGAATTCATTGCGTTCTTCTATTTGTGTATTTTTTGAATCACTCCCTATAATGCATGGAGCCAGCCAGACACGCGCTCGCAGGGTCAAGAGCGCCGGCCCGGTCGACCGGGAGCAACGAATATGTGCCTTTGCCCTTAATTTTAATGTATATCACTGGCATGTCTTTATTTGTATCAATCGTGCCTCTTATGTACGTGTAATTATGGCCGAGAGGGACATCGCTCAACTTGCCCTTCGTTCCTGTCGTCGCATCTTCCTGCCATGCGATTTGACATGTTTAAATTAGACGAGCTTTTTCACAGTGGGTGATCCACGCAGTGTGCCTCATGCTTTGTTTTGTCTCCTTCGCCCATCTCTGCAATGATCACTCCATCAGGGAACTCTTCTACATCAGCCACAGCTTGTCTGTAGAATGAATTTCTCTGCAGTGTCAATGACAAAAGCGGTAAAATATACTACAGTGCCTGTACGAAACTGGATGATAAGATGTCGCGGTCAGCCATTTAATTCTGGCTAAAATTCCAATTAACCGATGCTCGTTTCAATCGAGCGGCATGTGGAGAGCATTCGCCTTGCTTTATTTAGTTTTACTTCATAATACTTTACAACCTTACTAACTCGCATATCCAATAAGTTCCCATGATATATGGGCAAAGACATGATGATGCGAGACGACGCATTGCCAAGTGTGCGGCAGGCTTTCGCCTTCTAGTGTTACAGGAGTGTACAATACTGCCTAACTTTAGTTGTCAACGGAATCTAACAAAATCCCGATATGCTGACTGTCCCGCTATCTATCTACGCACTCGGTTCAAGTCGCTTGCCACGTCTTCCCGTGCGCGCCATGGGTACATCTCCTCTTTCGGGCGTTATCTCTCGATATCCACAGTTCCCTCGCGGTACAACGCATAATGTACTATTTTGAAACACATTCTGTGCACATCTCGTCCATTACAAAATGCATGCAAATTGAACATAAGGTGCGCAATAAAAATACACAAGAAATTTTAAAAGCGAAGCTTTGCGAACCTCGCCGGGTTTTTGTAACCTTGGTTGCTGCGTGGCAGTCCTCTAGCCGAACAGGCCAACCAATCAGAGCGGAGGACGCGCGTGACATCTCCGCTGAGTTCCTTGCACCACTAACAGGTGGCACTCGCCTCCGCGTATCTGTTGAAAAGGCTGAGCATGGTGGCAACTGCCATCACCCGTTTCACCCCTACCTTCCATCCATCCATCCATCCTGCGGAGGCGAGCGCGGAGGTACTGGAAACACAGGAGAAAACAATAATGGCGAAAGGGAAGAAAATGCGATACGATAGGTAGGAGGTGCTCCGCGGTATGTTTAAAAGTGTAACGCTTCCAGTACTTGCAGTTGGAAATGCGGTTGTTTGCTTGAAGCGAGGGTATACAATCAGGGCACGGTAGCAACCAAAGGTTAGTGGGACGCCTCGTATTGGGCGCTCCCCGGAAGAACTCAATGGAGCTGTGCATGGTGATATGCGCTCGAAAATTTTTGAAGTGAGGGAACCTCAAAGAAAGATGGATTTCGAAGAGCGACTGAGGAATATGAAAGAAAGTAAACGTATTGCGAGAGTGTTTGCATGTGTACCGGAAAGAAATCGGCTCACAGTGGAGGAGATGAACCATGGAAGCTTACCACAAGCATGCGGAATGGGTGAGCAACGCAGCAACAAAGAACTTCAAGCACAAAATCCTAGAGGCTGAGATAATCTCATGGGTGGCGGCAATGGAAAAGAAGCCTGCTATGAGTGACTACTTAAGAGGAAAAAGCGAAATCAGGAAAGAAACAATTTATGATACCTCAAAGGGAAGCTCATTTTTCGAAGCGAGATCAGGATGCCTTAAAACACGCACTTATAAAGCGAGTTATATAGAAAGGAACAAGGAGCATGTGCTTGCTGCGGCAAAGCTAGGGAAACGATGGGTCATGTTTCATTAGAATGCGAAGATATCTGCCCAGAGCGGTCGATTTAAGCACGCCTGGCCTCCTTGAAGCCCTTGGGTTCAGCGAGAGCAGGGTAAAAGCATGTCCGCACAAGAGATTAGTACGAGGCGATCGGAAGATTGGTGGAAGAAAAGTAGCGAAACGACAAACAACGGAGGCGTACAAAAACAAAGTTAACAATAGGAGTTCAGAAAATTGGGCTATGGAAATTCATCGTGGTCTTTCTTTTTTGAGATAAGTAGGGCATGAGGCAATATGATAGCATCCATCCATCCATCCAGCAAAGACGTTTGGAGTAATGGGGGGAAAAAGCAGGGAAGGGATTGAGACGACCGAATCCGTTACAGATGAGTTTTCAGGAAGAAAAAAAAAAGATTCAGGTGATGTATAGAAGAATGCTAGAATGAAAAGCATGTGTAGCATACCTGATTAACTCAGGTCGCTATTTGTCGCCGCCCCGTTTCAGAGGGGATGCTATTAACTCATCATCATCTTCAGGCAAATACCTGGGTGAATATATAAATGGAGAAAAGACTCAAACATCCACCAAGATGAATGCCGACGGCAATATGAATAGCATTCAAGCAACGTAGTGACACACGGATTGCTGAATTTGAATCTGCAGTAGTTATTCTGAGACGTCCATTTCATTTGGCTACACGCGATATACACCACCTCTTGTGTCGGCTCACTTTGCTCTGGCACTGACAGCATCTCTCTTCCCACGGTGAAGCATCTTTTCCCCTTTCATCCTAGATTTTTCTTACTTATCTTTAATTCGGCACTTAAACTAGGGCATTTTCCGAAAATCTGGCGGCAGGGTAGGGTGATATTTATACATAAACCGGACCGGCCACGCGAACAGACACCTTCCTACCGGCCTATAGTCATGAATTCCTTATTTGGCAAAATATTAGAACGGCTTTTAAATTCACGTTTGTATTTCTTACTTCCCACAGACTTCACCATCGCACTCAATTTGGCTTCACGCATGAGAGGAGTGCCGTCATGGCCTTTCACGCCTTGCACGAGCGTCTGGCGTGGCTCGAGCACAAAACACCGGCCATTGTTGTGGCAATTGATTTTAAGGGCACGTTTGATTCTGTGCGGCACCCACTGCACTGTAAAGTAATTTTCACCCTTAAAATAAAAAAAGGTGTAAATGTGTCTATAACTGACACCCTAGGCTGTCAGTTATATGAATCACACCTTAAGGGTGTGAGTTACACACACATTTACATCCTTTTTAATTTTTAAGGATGTTAATTATTTTACAGTGTCGTGTTGTATTTTTTGCAAGAACGCGGATGCCGCGTAATTTTTTTGCCCTACCACGAAGCTTCTGCAATCGCTTCTTAGTATACCGGTCGCAGGTTGGGGAGGTTTCAGCCGAGACTCCGCTTGGTAGCCAGCAGGGTTCACCTTTTAGCCCGCTCTTGTGGAATATAGTAATTCGCGGCCTGCTTTACATCCCTGTTCCGTCGGGCGTCGTGATAGAGGCATACGCGGACGACGCATTCATTTTGATACCGGGCAGGAACCGTGCTGCCATCGAGCGTACTGCTGGGGTAGTCCTGTCAGCGGTAGATCGCTGAGCATGAGACGCTCGAGTGGAAATTAGCCCAGCCAAATCTTTCTATGTGGCGTCTCCTAATGGATGCAGCGCATTGAGGGGTATAACGCCCTTCGTGTGGTTATAGGTTACGGTAGCCTGCAGCATGACAAAATGAAACCATTAGGCGTTGTTTTTGATTCACGATTAGGTTTCAAAGAATATGTTCACTACCTGCAACTAAAATTATAGCCTACTTTCAAATGCACTACGCTGTCAGCGCTCTTGCAATTCGAACTTTATATCGCCAAGTGCTTCTCCCTGCATGGCCTCACCTATGCCGCTCCGCTTTGGCGGTCTGAGTTCCCGGACAGCTTTTTAAAGTCTACGTTGGTCTCGCTCCATAGGGTGCCCTTAATTTCATTTACTGGTGCATATCGCACAACAAGAACGGCAGCAATGTAGGTTCTATTGCGGGCGCCGCCACTGCCGCTTGAATTAGGACGCATTCGATCGGAATTTCACCTCTTCACTCTTCGCCGATTTGCAAGTTTTGGCCCGAGGTATTATAATCCTGACAATAACGAATACTCTTGCGACTTCTGGCAAGACCACCCGGCGCAAGGAAGCAGGTTCCTTTTCACGCATCTTACGGCTTCCGAAGCAGCACTTAAGAGGAAGCTTTAGCTTCCTCTTAAGTGCGGCATCTTAAGCGGCATCTAATGGATGCCGCTTACAGAACCGCGATATCGGTTCTTGATGCAGAGCTATGAATTTATAAACTTCGTGCTTCTATTTTTTTCAAACGGTCAAATATTTGAAAATCGTTTTAAGAAAATTCAAGCCCTAAATCGAAATTCCGCTTCCAACAGTCACTAGAATTTAACTTTCTCTTTCAAATGCGACAAATTTCATCAAAATCGGTCCAGGAGAATTTACATGTATCTAAATACATGTAAAAGGAGAATTCGCTTTTCTCGGCAACCACTGCACCAAATTTGTTGCATTTAAAAGACAAACTTAAAATCTAGTGACTGTTGGTTTCGAATTTTTGAGTTAGATTGTCAATTTTTAATTAAAAATTGGCAAAAACCGGAAATTTTCAAAAAACGAAACTATCAAGTTTACAACTCTAACTTAACCACTAGAAATGATAATACAATTCGGTGAATTGCATCTAATAGTATATCTAAAGCGGACAAAATTGGTATGTTACACATGAATATAAAAAAAATTTAATCATAGAGAAATACAACTTTTGCAAAACCGTTGTAACCAACGTAACAAATTCGCGTAAGATGTAAAATGACATATTGAATTTGTCCGCTTTGAATGATCTAATGGATGCCGCTTACAGAACCGCGATATCGGTTCTTGATGCAGAGCTATGAATTTATAAACTTCGTGCTTCTATTTTTTTCAAACGGTCAAATATTTGAAAATCGTTTTAAGAAAATTCAAGCCCTAAATCGAAATTCCGCTTCCAACAGTCACTAGAATTTAACTTTCTCTTTCAAATGCGACAAATTTCATCAAAATCGGTCCAGGAGTCATCTCATAAAAACGTTTTTGCGTTTTACATGTATTTGAATAGGCCGCGTCGGAGTTGGGCCCGAGCTAAAGCTTCCTCTTAAGTCCACTGAGCCGGCATTACATGTTTACACAGGCGATTCATACGGAATTCTTCCGGGGTGGCATACGTGGTGATGCGTCCCCACTACAGTCTTCGGAAGGTGGGTAGGTTTAGAACTGAACAGGCGAGCGGTGCCTACTGTGCAGAGACCCTTGCCTTCACTGAGGCGCTGAAGTACCTGACGGCCTCGCGGTTCATAGGCCGCGTTAATCCCTATTCAGATTGTTTATGGCGGCTGACTTCGCTGGCGGCGCTTAACTCTAGCGATGCGCGTGTGGTGCAGATCCAAGCGGGCGCTGCGGGGTCTGTACCACGTGCGCGGACATCGCGGCGTCTTTGGCAACGAACTGGCTGATGGAAGCGGCATCGGCTGCGGCGCGTTGTGGCCTGCCACGCCACGCTAGAATGTCCAACCGCTCTATCCGACGCCAGTTTCACAAGCAAGCGGAGTGCGATTGGTATCGAGATTAGAAGTAGGACAATTCTGATACAGAAGCGTGCTTATGGGTCCCAACCATCTCGGCGATCCCTGCCTACTTCCCTCCGTTCATACCTTTAGTACGAATAATTAGGAGACACGGTAGATTCCTTTACTACCTGCACCGATTTGGCCTCGCCCTTACTAATATATGCTCGTGTAGCGTGGAATGCACTTCTTTCCATCACTACTTCACGGGATGCGCGCTGACGGCCGAGATGGCGGCGCGTCTTGTCGCCCCGGGGGGGCCTCTGGCGATTAGCGCATATCCGCGCGTTCTTTCAGACCGGCGGAATCGGGCCATTCTGATTCGTATGGAAAACCTAATCTGTGAAGCGGTGCCGGAATGGCCGCGGGGCGTTCCCCGGATTGCTTTATCGTATTCGAAGCAGCGCGTCTCTACCGCAGTGTTCACTCATCCCTGCTCTTCTTTGCGGACAATAAGCTGTCAGCCAGTGCTCTCGGGCAGCTCACGCAGTGCCAGTCGATGATTTGGAAAGTCGCGTGTGTATGCGCAGAACATGCCTTGGTCCGTTGCCTCAATGCCCGACGTTACCCCTTTCTCGCGGAGCGTGGACCCCCTCGAAATTCGCGCTGGATTGGCTTAGAGTGGTGGCCGACTCCGCTAGAATTCGCCTGACTGGAGACCGTGGCTGGACCCGCGCATGAGGCTTCTTGGAGGCAGGCAGGTGCATTACCCGTGCCTCCGACACGAGTTCACAGGACTCGCGACGAAGAGATGACAGAAGACATTGTAAGGCCGCCTTCGAATCTCAGAATACCGCCCACCGATTAGCCGGTTGTTTAATATAATGAACAGCACCTCGGAGGGCCGTTGATATATATATATATATTATATGATCGCCAAAAAGGACACGACGTCGTGTTTCAGTGGCTGCCTGGCCGTTGCGGTATCTCCGGCAACGACCTCGCTGACGAAGCTGCTAGGAAAGCACACGAAGGAGCAACCCTTGTTTCTGTACCTTTATCGCGGACTGAAGCAGCCCAACAGTTAAGCAAGCTAGCGCACCATATGACATTGGATAAGTGGCACACACGTGAATTCACTCAACATCGATTGCATTCCCTCGATCCATCTATGCAAATGCGGTTGTTACCAGGACTTCCGCGTAGTGAGGAAACAATGCTGTGCCGCTTACGCTTGGGCGTCGCATTCACCAATGCATATCGTTTTGTTATTGGAATGGCTGATAGCGCCGAGTGCAATGCCTGTGGTGTTGAGGAAGCTATAAACATCTGCGCTACTGCCCATCTTTCAAAATGAAAGACATGACCTCTGCATAGCTCTCAATCAGTTAGCCGTTCACCTTGAACAGCATCTTGGGATCATGGCCTCGCATATCGCAGTTAAATAAGGCCACAAAAGCACTGCTGCGATATTTCAAAGCCACCGGATTGAGTCAACGTCTGTCATCCGGACTAAGTGACCGAACGATATCCCCAGGGGACTTTCTGTTCTTTCAATCTTTCCCCAGTGTAGGGTAACCAACCGGGCTCAGTCCGGGTTAACCTCCCTACCTTTCATTTATCATTTGCTCTCTCTCTCTCTTTCTCTATGGGGTTCGGAGAGCTCGTCGGGCCCCAGCACGCCCCCCCCCCACTGCCCCAGAAAAATGAAAACTCTCCGCCCATGGTTGGACCACGTAACTTTTTGGCCACCCATGTGGTAACGTCCAAGTTGTGATAACCCGAGAATGAAGCTAGAATGAAATAGGAGGCGTGCCGACGGTTTCATTTCATATCTGGATACATTAGCTCATTCGTATGAGGGCGTCCCAAGAGCTCGCGGTGACGGACAAACTCGGACCTTCCTGCATAGCACCTTTGTATTGCAATACTCAGTGAAAGCAATGCTCACTCATGTACCGCAACATCGAGGAAACTCTACACGCCAGTCAGTTCCTAGGTGATCACGACAAACGTACCATTCTTAGCGGGGTCTTAGCTCCCTTGGATCATGGAGTCTTCGGTATCCTACTGTAGGCTTTGTACGCCGTCGCCGTTCGCTTAGGGCTGGGCGCCTGCATTCCCCGACGAAGTTCTCTGGAAGCCTGCAGTTTCGCAAACAGTAAATCGTGTCTTTTCACGAAATTCACCGAAACCAAGCTGAACAAAAGAAAATTATTTGCACCACGTTCAATTCAAGCGTGAAGCACTTGCCACAGTACCCTAATGGTTCTAACGTTGCGGCGCTGAGCTCGGAGTCGCGGTTTAAATATAGTGCTCTTTGGCAAGATGGTGGCGCATAATGCATGATAATGGTGACGCTGCCATCACATCACTAACAAACCCCATTAAAACAATAACGAAACAAAAGGTACTGTTAGAAAACGCTTTCCTAACATAAATCTGGCAATCCAATTATGTACAGCACCGCCAAACAGCGCCAAATAGGAAGGTTCAGCGCTTCGCGTTGGAGTCGAACCCTGCCCGAAGTTTTGAATTTCAAGGATAAATGAGAAAAAGTGGATTCTCCATTGAAGACTGGTATTACTGAAAATAAAACTAGAAAGTGTCTCCTAAGAACAGTCGGTCTGCGACTCTCACGTCTCGAACCACATAAAATGGTCTAGACCTCTCTCGTCCTCCAAAGCCAAGCAGTGGGGGACCTGTATACCGGATATCTGAAATACGAGCATCGTTAATGCCAGAGTAGATTACAGAGCGATGAACTAAAACGCACCAAGGACGACGTAAGCTAACACCCTCTTCAAGGAACAGATAGATGACGCACCATTCCGGAATCATTACGTCAGTATAAACTCATATAGGTGTAAGGTCACGGTGCGCATGCGCATGCCACCGCGGAAGTGGCCTTAGCTACCGGTATTCTCACTCGGTTGACGCCACATGTACATACATTGTAATGCGTTAGCCTTCTTATGGTACCTCACGTACTGTACGGGGGCTATGCATATATGTATGTACATATGAATGAATCTACGTATCTATGTGTTGTTTCTGTCTAACCGTTTTCTTTAACCGACGTGGCTCGCTGGGTAGACTGCGGTCGAATGGGCAGCACGTCGAGCTGCTGTGCCGGGCTAATGTGTTCAAATGTATTCAAATGTATCAAATTTATTCGGCCTCCTCAGCAATCACCCAGCGATCACTGGTGGCGCAAATGGCGCCAGCCGCCATGATGTCTGAGTACTGCGTTTCAATCGCTGAGCGGTCTACAGAGAACTATTCGCCTCTCTCACAGCTCAAAAGCAAAAAGAAATAACAGTCGTGAGATTGGATTGTTTCTTAGTTCTCGACAACCTGCCACTTTCGGAGGGTAAACCTAATGCATCACGAAATCTGCCAGTCACTCATTATTACGCTCCAACAGCCACAAATTACACTCTTGTCTGGAATCAAAACCTTACGAGCTGGATCATGAAGTCAGGTTCTCATGTAAATAATTTCATGCAAAGTGTCACCATGAGCTGCTGCAATTCCCCTATCGCATGTACGTGCGTTCGTCTTTTCTGTGCGTGTTAAACATCAAAGCATGGCCCGTCGGTTTCGGCAGGAAGTATATATATTGTTTTCAGGGGAGCTTGAAAGTGCTGCATTATAAGTTGTACTTTAATATTTCAACGTATCATCCATTGCGCCAAAACACGTTCACAATACTTTGGCGTTCAAGTAACTTGGGCTGTTTGGGTGCAGAAGGCACGATACAGCGATGTCACGAGAAATGCCCGCCCCCCCCCCCCCCTTAGCAAATGACCAGCTTGTTTTCTACTCGGCAGAACCACTTTTCTATTTCCAGAGCACACACTTTACGTAATCGCTTTCTGGTATGTGCGTCTTTTTACTATTTATTTCACGAGCAGCCCCAACACCTGACATTGAATGTATTGCGCTAATGTTCCCGACCATGGTGCGTCTGTTTTGTCATTCCACTTGGTCGGTATGGACGACAGCAAGGCTTCCATTCCATTCATGTGTTCCTTTGTTCTCAGTTTCGCTAGCACTGTATTTTGCAGGGTGCAAATTAAACCTTGAAGTTGCGAGTCGACACTTGTGTCATCATCTTGCTAGTTGCGTCATTTGCACTGTTTTCAGTATGGACTGCGCAACCAGATAGTGGCATGAAATGTTAGCATGCGTAGTCGGGTGGTGCAAGTATGCATTCACCACCTTGACTTGAAGGCTGGCAGCGCGGAAGCTGTGTGCGCACGGCCAAAAGTAATATCGCTGTGGTGCAAGCCTGAAATTGCAAGGACCAGAAATTTGGCGATCTTTTGGGTAAGCTACCTTGCATAGCATGGACATGGCATGGGGGCCAGAATCTACTTCGTCCAACGGCGCATATGAACGCGGTGTAAGAGGGACGTTCCGAAAATAAGAGTTTCATCATTTATTTTCACATGGAAACTTTATTGCAAAATAGATACCCCATGGCATCATGAACTATACCCCTGCCACTATGTTTCCACATAGTGGACACCGATATTCAGACATTTGTCGTAGCGTGCGATCAGTTTGAAGAAACCATTGTTTGTCGGTGCCCTGCTTGGTAGGCCTGACGCATAACCTCTTCCCCATAGCCAATCCGTAGGCGTTCATGGATGGCGGACACACTAGTCCCACGTGCCCGTTCATATCGGATAACAAAAGCGCTTCCATTGGCGGCCAAGTTATCAGAAGACGACAGTCTGCTATCGTCATTTGTACTCGAATAACCTGGGGCACGTCGGTATGCTGCTGCTCTCTTCTTTGGCGCTCCGTGCATGCGTCATTCCCCCTCCGCTACGCTCTTTCCATCGGACCAGCCACAGGCATGGACTCTCATGGTGGTTGTTTCGCAGGGTGCACCATTTTCCATTTCCAAAAAAATGACGAAACTTATTTTCGGAAAGTCCCTCGTAATGCCTGTTACATGCTCTCACGATTTCGTAAAGACTCTGGCCTCCTATATAATTTTCCTAGTAGTAGCTCAAGCAATCAATGTTCAGGTAAAGCCTCTGTGTTTGTCGTATAATGCAATTTCACTGACTAGTTCCTGCCTTTAACCTTACCAAATTGATGCCCGTAGTGCGCATATAAAAATATTCTCTTGCATCTAATTCTGTTGCACTGGCTTATATAATCGTGTTTTTGCTGCTCCCATGCGTTTCCTAGCTGAGTACTTACATGAAGAAAACCTCTCTAGAACATGTTAATAACTGTGAATGCAAAATGCTTGAAAGCAAGTTTTTAAGCAATATTATAAAATGTACTACCCAATGAGCACTTCAAAGTACCATACTCAAAATTTATTGAAAAAGCCGGGGAAAGTTTTTTCACGACATCCTGTCGATTATAAGAGCTTAAGCAGCTAGACTTGACTAGTGCAAGTGTTGGACTGTTAGAAGGCATTACAATGTCCTCAAAGTGACATACTCAGGACATCCTCAGATGCTTTTATGCTGTCTGGGATCGTATTTTAGCAGGAATGCGGCATAAACGAGTCGAATACGAGGCTTTCTTCTCGCGATAGTGTTTCGCCACTTCTTGCTGTCAGGGTCTCGACAAACAAAGGGGTAGATATGCGTATTATTCTGATTAAGTATGATTTTGTAAGGTGTTCCCTGATTCCTATGCTGATTATACCAATGCTTTGACAAGTTGTAAGTCACTGTATACTCAAGCAAGTAACTTGTCACGAAAGCGCAAGCGTCGAAACGCACTCTTCATGCTCACTAAAGTTGATGCAGCAGACAGCTTCCACTGCTCGTGCTCATTAAATCTTGCTGCTGTGGAACAATTATGACAGCGCTCACTCGATTCGAAATCTCACCTTTCGCGCGCGATTTCCTGCCAAGTTTGATAGTACTGAGACATTGCCCTAATCCACTTCAAAACTCATTTTTCTGGTCTTGAGTCCCCTACATTTGCTCATCGTTGCTCCTGCACTACCCCCAGTCAAAAATGGCTGTGGTATGTTAGTGCCGCAGAAATAAATCTCAGATTGGGAATACCAGATTTGGGAGTTGGTACAATAGAGTTCACCAGCTATCTTTTTATGTGCTGGCTATTCTTTTACATCATTTGAAGCCGTTCAGCTGTAGGATTGTGGGCCACCTATAGCGGCATTAAATGCTGTCACGGCGGCATAACTCAGCATTGTGGTTATTCTGCAGATATAGCGAATATGTGCGTTGGAAGGAAGAAAGTGACCAGAGTTGTTGGAATAAGGAACGACTCAACATTCAGCACTCCCTATATGAACATCTATACAAATAGATGAAATTCCTACAGTAAAATGCGGCCGCTGTCGCCATAGTTAAGGAGTGCACCGCAACATTTCCTGTTCAACATTCAACATTGCCTATATGAACATCTATACGGCTGCAAACCAGGGAGACCAATTTTACGAAAATCTATATATGTGCTGCATGAGAGAGAAGGCGAGGGGAGAGGTTTGAAATAGTAGTTGAGAAAGACGTGCCGACCGCACCGTAACTGTACAGTGCCCGGTTGATGCCTGAAAATTGGCCTGCAGTGTGTGGGTACGGAATATTGACAAAGGTACCGTTCAAGACAAAGACCAGCCCCTGTGCGTTGTGATGGCCACACGGGCCATCACAGGGGCCTTTGGAATGAAAGCACTGCACGTGGCTGATACTTAACATCCTGTTTATTAGCGGATAACTTTGCGACACCATTCTGTAGTTTAATCGTTTACTTCTGAATATATGCCAATCAACTGCTATAAGCTGCCGTATCTAACCCGCCGTAGTCCTAAGTAAATTCGTACACATGTTTTCGCGTTAAACAAAGGTCACGGTGTTCACAACAAGTTTTGTGGCGGTATCGAGCCTTGCTTGCATAAGCTAGTTAGCGAACGCGACGGGAGCTCAGTAGAAACGCATAAAGCGACAAATTCCGCTGCGCCTGCAACGTTGCGCGTGCAAGTCCTGCTACGTCACGTATGTACATTAGACACGCTGTCAACCCTGGTCCTGTCGTTTGTGTTCTTCCTGAGTCCTGGTCTTCTGCGCCTTGCCTTTACTACTTCAAGCATGAACCAACTATAGCCTAAGCAAGAGTTTTACTTAGGCAACAAAATTTTCCAGGCTACAATGTACCTTATCTGCATGTCCACTGTTTTCATGTCAGGTGCTGTCGAGGTACCAATGGTATACAGATTTGCAGCCTCACATAGCGTATTCAACTAGAATTAAGTGTAGCGCGACTCGGTGACAAGGATTTAACGTCCATGTCCCTATAGCACGCGCTACTTTTCATTCCAATCTGGCAGACTAATAAGACCACCGTGACCACCTGCTACATGTACGTCGTTGCAACCTGTGACGTCCGGGGAAGCCAGCATCGGCAGCAAGGTGTCGTTAATTTCAAAGGCAACCCCACACAACTTACGGCTCCCAGCAGGCGCCTCCTTCTGCTCCCGGTCGCGTCGCTTGTTTTCGGTGACCCAGTGTCACCTAAGACGCGACGCCGCTGCTCGCTTCGGTCTTACCGATCTTTCCAGGGCTGTTCCTGAAGAGCAAAACAGAGCAGAAAGAACATATGTAATAATTAAGAAACACGAACTACGCGGGCATGTGGGCAACTAATATGTCGACGCACGGCAGACTCCATTGCAAGAAAGTCAAGGTGGCTTAGTGTGTTTGTTAGTAAGGCCTTATGAACAGTGCAAATTATTAATAGCATCATTTGTGTTCCGGAGAGACTGGGTTTCTTGTAATATGAACTTAAACCCCCAAATCAATAATTTATTGGTTGCAGCCATTACGAGAAAAACTATTTCGCCAATACTAACGCAACGAGGCATAGCGAACGTCGCAGTAAGCCATGCATGCTGACATCAGCACAGTCATCATTAGCAGCAAAACTCAGTTTATTGAAATGTAATATGTAGTCATAATAAAATGTAATGTTCAATTTACCCAAAGGTTCGCTTATGTCTCGGGTACATTTCTTGTCATCACGCGCAACAACTGACAGAATTATGCGCCATGTGCAAAATGCTGTCAAGCAACTTCATGAATCACGCTCACTGGCCCCCACCATAAAGAAACTTCTTTCCGCTTTAAACCAATTCGCTTAATAAAAATTTTCATTCACGTAAACTTAGCTAAGGCGAAATTTCAGTGTAGGACTCACTTGGCACTTCACGAAGGCCGTCAAAATTTCTCTTCGTTTGCGTATCTTTTCGAAGCCTACGAATAAAAATTAAGTACTGCAGCGTGCTTCATGCTGAGTAGAATTTCCGCATCTTTACGGCTAGAGAAACTATGGAAGTGCAGGATTACAAAGGCCAGCTAATCTTATATTTACCTGCCTGATGGCTACCTACACCCATAGTCAGGCATGTCGCAGTGTAGGAAAAGTTATTGCGCATGTTTCGTTTAATTACCTTTCTCATATTTAAAGACTGTCGAAGACATTGTGGAACAACTAGTGCTACGACCGACTCGCATTGCTTCTTTAAGCCAACGTGTTAAGCTCCACATGGAGTTTATTTTGTAATGAAGAAGAAGAGCACCAGAACAAGGCCAGCCAGATCGTCTATTCCATGCCTGCTGTGCAACCAGTGGGCCAGCCGGATCGCCAGTGCTTGGCACGAGTGTGAGCCGTTCGGGCAACCAGCTGTTCCTGCTCTGCGTCTCCTGCCTCCTCGGTTACGAAGAGACCTTACCCTCGAAACTGTTCAGTGCATCCATTACAATTCTATTTATTTATTTATTTATTTATTTATTTATTTATTTATTTATTTATTTATTTCACATACCCTCAAGCGCATTATAGATGGGATTGGGGTACATGCAAAAACAGTAACAATGATTACTACAAGTTGAAGTAATGCAAGCGAAATGTGCAGTGGACAATTCGTTAATGTTCCGTTTGAACAAACAAGGTTCGGCAGAAGAGTGCGCTGTCTTCGATTGACCCAATATCATCAGGAAGGTGGTTGCAGTCATTCGTTGTGTGTGGAATAAATCGATATAAAAACCTGTTTGTGTGAGAAAATGTGCCTCTTACTTTATGACGGTGATCAACTCGAGATTACAGATTAGGTGCTAGAACGAGCTCACTTCTAAGGACACGATGATGAAATACAAATAGGCATGAGCGAAAAGCCTTTCTGGCCAGTGATAAAGATGCTAGACACAAGTTGCTTTTCATAAAGTTATGCTAAAGTACGATTGTAGTTTGAATGAAATGAGTGGAATTATTCTGAACCATTTCAAGCGAATTAACAAGAGTAGCATTTGATGAGTGCCAAATAGCAGCAGCGTATTCCAACTTAGATCGAACTAACATACGATTTGCGTTATTGATTATGGAGTCGATATGACATTTACAGGATAAGTCAGATGACATAGTTACACCGAAATAACGGTAGGATGAAACTTGTTCTGGCTGGACGTGGTTAAGCACATATGCAGGCACACACACGTCGCGTCATGCAACAGTCATCAGCCTGCATTTCTTGTGATTTAGTTCCATGAGCACGTTTTTACACAAAGCGGCGATGTTATTTAGATCAGTCAGTAGAATTTTCGGGTCATTATCACGAATCTCGCGATACATTACACAGTCATCGGCGTATAGGTGAACTGAAGATGACACACAATCGGGAAAGTCAATGTATATGACAAGTAATGGACTGAAACTGGGCCTTGCGGAAGTCCTGATGCTACGTCAAGGTTGAATCATGACCGTTGACAGAAACATACTGCCTGCGTTTGATTAGGAAGTATTCAAGTCAGGTAAGTTTATTATGGTCAAGGTTTAAAGAGGAAAGTTCCTGCATATGCAGCACATGAGTAACTTTATCAAAAGCCTTCGGGCAGTCTAGAAAGGCGCAATCGATTCTGGAATTCAATCTTCCCAATCTTCCGATCAGAAGGGAAGGTACCATGATCAAGCGACTGCTGAAAGAGTTTAGCCAAAAACAAAGATGAGTAATGTTTGGCCTGTTTTAGAAATTGGATTTGGTACTGTCAGTTCCCCAAGACGAAGAAAGCTTTAGCGAATCTTAATTGTGCTATTCCTGAGTGCTCCTACATGATAGGGAACATCAAAGGATAATCACGATGTGACATATATTTAACACTATCAACTCGATAGGAAAAAAAATTGTCCGAAAGAACACTGTTAAACACTGAGGCGCATCGTTCTGGTGGTATAGGCTCATCTTCAGTATCATTAGGAGAAATAACACTAATTTCCGTCACATTTATGCTTCTCCAAAATACTTTAGGATTACCTAATAAGAGGGCTGGGACAGCGTTAGTAGAGTAATAATATTTGGCGTGACAAAGTCTGCACAGTAGTCGGCTTCAACGTTGCGATATGCTTCCCAGTGATCTCCTGTTCTTCGTAACTTTGCTCAACGAAACAAGCGCGTTTTTTTTAGTGGAAAGACGCTTTAGCTCTTCGCTAAACAAAGCTGACGCTTTATCGCAGTGAATGCGTCTCAGTAGGCATCAAAATGTGTGCGCAGTTCCTGATTAATAATATCAAAATTTGCTTTCTTGTAGTCGCGGATAAATTTCTTTTGTTACGTGTGTCGGTAAAAAGAAATGTTGATATCGAAACGAAGCAGCGGATGGTCGCTAAAACCAGGCAAGTACGTGAGTGTTGAGACGAGATGTGGGTGTGTAAGCAAAATAAGGTCTAATGTACTAGACGTTCCTGCTACAACTCTGGTAGGCTTCGTTACCATCTGCATGATAAAGTATGCACACATGTCTAAGAAATTGTGACAGTGTGACGAGAACGGGTTAAAGTAGTGCAAGTCCAACCGACCACGTGATGTTCGGAAAATAAAGTATCCAAGAAGAATGATTGGTGAGGAAGGATATCGTCTCCGAATAGCATTTACGACATCATGTAAGTCATCAACGAAACTTGACGCGGCGTTGGGAGGGGGAGGGGGGATAGCAGGCTCCTAATACGATTCGACTATATTTTTTTATGCTTTAGCAAAATTAATCAAAATATGCGAGCCTGACGAGTGGCAAACGAGAAATCTTCGGTTACAGATATCTTACAGGACCCGAGTTTTAAAGTAAAGCCTGACAATGAGCGGTCTGCACTTATTTTCCTGATAGGGTCCACCTAAGCTGCGTGTGCCCGTTCACTTGCTTCTGAGGTTAAATTGCTATCAGTGTGTTGTGTTATAAGGCCGATAATCTTTTCGTCACTTTTGCTCCATGATTCGTTATTATGAGTTACACTGAAGAAAAGGTTGTTGCGGCGAGACCTACAAGCTCACATAGGCTGAAGTTGGTGTTGTTCTGTCACGTTATATCGTAAATAGGATTCTGCGAGACATGAACAGCATTTTCAATACGGTCAATGGTACCATGTTCTGGCTTCGACTTTTAGCAACCTTTCAGCCATCAAGGAGCACTTATCTACTAGCGATTTCTGTGCCTCCTTGACTTCGCTGATGGCGGTCAACAGATCCGCCTGCCCCTGAGTTAGACTGCTCGTCTTTAGTTTGAAGTCTTTTAAAAGCTCTAAGATTTCTTTTTGAGAGTTGTCGTCAAGGACAGGATTGGCTTCAATGTCGCCACAGCAAAGCAATTGGAATATTACGAAAAAGCATTCGTCACTCAAATCGCACAACACTTGGGGGCACGGGAGTAGAAGACATCGATTGCTAGAACGTTTAGAGCAGAGGCGAGTGGCATTACAGACCTGTATGAAGTGAAATGAACGAATGTCAGCCATGCTGGCTGTAGCACCACTTGTGCCCACCGAAGCCGGACTCTAGTGCGGGGCCACTTATAAGTTCGGACGGAGCTGCTGTTTCTCTCGATGGACCTGTGCCAGTTTGCCAGAGGTTCTAACAACTTTTTCTCTGGAAAACCACCAAGCATTCTCCATAAGGAAGCACTATGACAGCCATTTCCAAAAATGGCAGCGTCGAGCTCACTGCCACTTACCTGAAAAGCTGGTTCTCGTCTCCTGCCATGATACATCCCTGCGGCTTCCAGAGACTTTGCTGATCGCTCCCGTGTTGCCCGGCTTTTATGACGACCTTGGTGCACATGCTTCGATAGGGATGAGAAAAGGCACGAAACCTATTTGGTGCTCTCAAAACTCCTTGACTAACAAAGTGACAAATATTCACTATATATTAAGGGATAAGTAGAGTAATTATTTTCCTGGGGGTTGTCACAAGACTGCGACACTACCAACTCTACTAGACGCACAGTAAGGCCGCATGTTCACGATACACGAGTTTGCTTGAACATTGCCCGTCGTACAATGTCCACACTCAACACTGAATGCAACAGAGCACGTGATATTTTTTTTCCTTCAGGCTACACAGATTTCAAAGGATTCTCAATCCAAAATCGCAGTGCTTCTTACGCGGTCATGTGACGTCCGCTACAGCATTCCTTTCATCAATGGGGCCTTTCCACGCGAAAACAATGTGAAGTAGCATTTTCTTTTGCACTTCGGCGCAATTTTACAACTATCGACTAATTATAACCAGCCCTCAAACCTGGGCTGCCTTTGTAAGGTGCTTCAAACCAGATCACTGAACAAACGTTTGTGGCTGCCAAGCCCTTTTGTGTGAGTGGCAAACTCATGTCCTGACAAATCGCGCATATAACCGACGAGCACTGTAGCAAACCAGAGGCTTGCAATGTTTGACTGGCTAGATTCGTAAATTCTGACATGGGAGTGACGATCAAGAACACGTGAGCAGGACACGAAGCTGCGAACCCCGTATTATACCTGCGCATGCGCAGTGGTTTATCGCGGGCCTGGTTAGACGGCGCAGCATTTAAATAAAGCAACGCGTTCCACTGATCGTCGTGATAATAAAGAACAAGGGCGCTATAACGTAAAGCTATTCCAAGCTTTGCTATTCCAATTTTGCAATCAGTCCGCGATTAATCGAAGCTTTCTGCGCCCCTGCCACTTCGCCTGTCTGTCACGCGACATCACGAAAACCGCGATAGCTCTCCATCAGATATGACCTCTACATACTCATTATGGATGATTGGACCAAACAAAAGAAAAATAGTTATTTCTCGTTTGACACCTTTTCGCCATTAGCCCACGGCTATTGTTCAAAAGTTTTCAGGCTGTGCCCACTTGACCTGCCTGCCACGCGACGTCACAAAACCACCAACACTCACCGCGTCAAAGTGACATGTACGCGTTAAAGATGCATTAATATGCCGAACAGAACAATTCTTTTTTCTGAATAGCCGCATACTGCCCCGTTGCGAAAGAGATAAAAGATGGCTGCCGCCGATCGCTCAGGCACTGGCTACTCGCACCTGTGAGAAACTTGGGTTTATTTGCGCATAATAAAACCTTTTGCTAAAACGTTTTCGAGCACTTTCGGCACGCTTACGACCTCGCTCTGCCAACTCTTTGCTGAGGATCCGTTTTAGTGGCCTTCTTAACCTTCCGTTGCACGGCGCCGCGATTCTAAACCAGGCACCGCAAGCTAAGGGAAAGCGGACCAATCGTAGACGCCGGCACCACCCTCTTCATCCGGGTATCTTCAGGCCGCCGGCACGGCTCCTTCGAAACCCTCTCCACTTGGGCGTGCTCTTCGCCTCCTGGCAGCCAATTACAAACGAAAAACTTCTCAATCCAGTCAGTGTTATTCGGTTTGAAAGCAAAGTGACCTATAAACTGAGAGGGCGTTTGATTGGGCTGTTGAGCCAACGCTGCGGGTCACCGCCCGATGCTTACGTCGGCGGTTACGCAAATTTGACGTCAGGAGATGGGAATAAAAAGACATTGGAATTGTCTTGCGTTATAGGGCCCCAAGAGTGTTGCACGCAGCGACAAGGAAGAGACGCGACCGCTTTTCGCACTGAATCTCGTCCGTTTCTCCTATCGACGGCGCACGTGCCCAGAGAATCGGGGAACAAAACAAAGACCGAATAGCTGCTTCGTCACCAAGATGTCACTAGACTGCGACACTACCAAGTCTACTAGACGTACGGCTCCAAGCATAACAATGGCAAACTCACTGCAAACTTTTCATGACCTGGCATTGGCGTCAGCCTGGTGCGCCGTTCTGCGCTGATTTTCTGCGTTGAAGTTTTGCGCTGCTCGCTCCGGTATTGCCCGATCGTCTCAACGACCTTTGAACCAAGGAGTGAAACGCCAGAAAGCAAAAAACGGCCAAGGTCACAATATTTACTGCTAACGCGACGACTCCTTATTGAATGCAACAACTGTAAAGAAAAAAAATGTACAGCACTACTACGCCCGTAGGTACAACTACACTCTGCCGCCGCATAAGTTTGTTAGAGGAAAGGAAGGCGTCCAGGCACACAAGAAGAGGGAGACGGAAAACAGAGCGTTTATGTTGTCCCGTCTCCTTTGCCTAGTGTGTTTCTCTGCATGGCAAACTTCAAAATCGAAGCTTTCACGCCTAACTTTCCATAACATTACCAACCAGCTCAACTTTCCCTCTGCACTTAAAGATACGTTCACACCAGCGGCCACAACTCACGAGTCATACAGGTGGTAAAAAATTGGAGGCCTATCAAGGTTAAGCCCAGTGGATGCTTCGCATCCACTGGGCTTAACCTTGATAAGCCTCCAATAGCGCTAAGGATACGCTAAGGTTAAGCCCAGTGGATGCGAAGCATCCACTGGGCTTAACCTTAGCGTATCCTTAGCGCTATTTAGCCCTTAGCGTGTTTTTTTTTCAGCGTATCCTTAGCGTTTGGAGGCATCTTGACCGCATACACGCCCGGCGCAAAGACGCTGGCGCGGTTGCGGGCACAGAGACTGACGCGACAGCGGGCGCGCGCCGCTTCATCCCTGGCGTGACGTCACATATCACGTGATGCAGCGATGGTGGCGCCGCCGCCACGTCGCGCGCGACGGCGCGAACCGAAGCGTGGAGGCCTCCGCCGGGCAACGTCCGACGGCGCGATATGAGGCCCCATCTGCAGCCGGTGTGACGTCATCACGTGACGACATGTCAAGTGACCTACTTCAAGGTCACTTGAAGGCCAATGGTGGCGACCGCCGGGAGGCGACCGACGGCGCGATATGAGGCCCCACCTGCAGCCTGTGTGACGTTATCACGTGACGTCATGTCACGTGAACCCACTTCAGGGTCAATGGTGGCCACCGCCGGGCGTCGCGCGAAGGCCCAAAACCTACGTTAATATGCTACGCATGAAAGCGTGTGGCGAAAGAGGCAAGCGGCAGATTGTTCCTGCCGAGAAGCGAATGGGCTTTACAGATATCTTTCGCGCCAGGCTGCTTGCCGCCAGTCGGGGAGTCCAATGAGCAGCGGCCGATTCGTTCGCGTGGGAAAACGCTGCAAGGAAATGGACCTATTCCTACATCGCTGCTATCTGCTGCAGTGAATGCAGCCGATAGCGAACCATTTGCTTGCCGCAGTGGCAGAGACACCCACAGATGTGAGCATCCCACTACCGATGTGCTCTCCTACCTTGCGGCACGTTACGCGCGATCTTGCCGCTAGTGTGGACCTTAAGGCTCGCTGTGCACGCAACCTTCGAAGCCAGTTCTTCCCTAGCTTAAACAAGAATATTCGCCCCATTTCCGCAGATTTTTTAATAAAATGCTGTTCAGTTTGTGAGTATAGCTTTTGAAAAGATAAATTTCGGTGTTATGAATATAAGCCGCAATGTTTGTGGTTAATTGCTTTCTACGCTCGACGTTAAATTTTATATTTTACCCCATTAACTCAAGCTGGAATGAAGTCGAATTTTGGTATCCTTGTAGGAATTCCACAAAGCTTATGGTTCGTCAGATCCCTTTGCGATTGGTCGCCGGCCTTCATTATTATACAAGGTAATAATTTTCGAAGTATTTTGGATGTTTTTTTTTTCAGAAGCGGCTGTGGCAGATTTGAAGAGGCAGACACTACTAGCACTAGAAATCAAAACAGATATTCAACTAATCGTAAGAATTCACTTATTTACTTTACGGCTCGTAGTGGAATATGACCAGCCGTGGTAAGCGTAGTCGCTGTGGTGTTGGGCTGCTAAGCACGAGGTCACGAGATCGAATGCCGGCCACGCGGACGCATTTCAATGGGGCCAAAATGCGAAAACACATGTGTACTTAGAACCCCACGTTGCACCACGGTGCACGTTAAACCCACGGTGCACCACGGTTAGAACCCACGGTGCACGTTAAAGAACCCCAAGTGGTCCAAATTTCCTAGTCCCCCACTACGGCATGCATCATAATCAGGACGTGGTTCTGGCACATAAAACCGCATAATTTTCTTTAAATATTGCAATATACGGATCGTAGCCGGTGAGCTTGCGAGACGCATCAACTTGAAATTAATTTCAAGGTTGCCACCAGTTTGGAGAAGTTATATCCCAATACGTGGAACGGAATACATGAGTGTCCCAGTTACGTTCGTGCTTCAGTGCATTAAATAGCGTTTTGTAGGTGGAACAACAGTTCATATTGCGCAAGTTTGATGGCGCATATCTCCAAACAGGCGCCACTCTGGAAATTGCAATTCTGGAAATATTGAAATTCTCAAAGTGTCGCTGAGTAATTCAAAAGGTAATGCACTTTTTAATTAGTTGAATATGTGTCTCCATTATTAGTTCAAGTGATGTCCGCCTCTTTCAGTACTATAGCTCCAGGACTAGAATTATGTTAATTGCAACGGGCGATTTCTCAAAAGAAATCCCCCTTAAATTAAAAAATGATCACCCTCTATGTTCACCATCCCCACCTGTTGGAATTCTCGCTTTCCGGGCCCTCGGATACTATTCAGGATGGCCCCAGTTTCTCGCTCGTCTCGAGTTTGTTCGACGGGCAGTCAGAGAACAAATATGGCACGAAAAACAGGAAAGCAGCAAACAACAAAGTGTCGACATAAAACCGCGTATCTCAATACGAGCGCCCCCTCGGCAGGCCCGCTTCGTTACAAACACAGACGACTGGTTAGTGTGACACGGCAGCACCATTCATTTTTATCCCTATCTTCACCCTGTGTGCGTCGCAACCGTGTGTCTTCTTTGCTATTTGTCTATATCCACCATTCCCTCGCGGTGATAAACAATCTTGAAGCACATCCTGTGCACATCTTCCGCATCTTCTAAGCATCTTCCTGCTTAGAAATTACCACATGTGAGCATTAGAACTACCCCAGAAGCGCTAAAAGCGAAGCTATTCCTTGGGAACGTTGCCAGGTTTTCTTGACCGTGGGTGCTGCGTGGCAGTTCCCTAGCCGAATGTGCCAGCCAATCACAGCGGAGGACGCGCGCAGAATCGCTACTGAGTACTTTGCGTCCGCACCGGCTGGCACTCACCTCCACACGCGAAGTAATGAGCTCCGAATGGAAGCTCAATACAAGCGAGATCAGGACGCCAAAGAAGCATGTGCTTGCTGCGGTAAACCTAAAGAAACGATGGAGCATGTTTGTTGGACTGTGAATATATCTGTCATGCGTAGTCGATTTAGGCACCTCTGGCCTCTTTGAAGCCCTTGGCTTCAGCGAGAGCAGGAGAAGAAGTAAACATGCATGTCCGCAATGGAAATTAGTATGAGGCGATTGGATGATTGGTGGAAGAAAAGTAAGTTCACAATAGTAGCTCAGAAACTTTCGTTATGGGAATTCATGACGATCTTTTTTTCCTTTTTTTTAACATAGCTAGGAGATTAGGTAATAAGATAAAAACTTTGTGACGCAATCTACCCCCCCGTTCCAAAGTGGACGCTCATCACCTCCATGCATCCAACCCACGGTGGCAACTATTTTGTGGCGGACGGACGTGTTTTTCCAGGGGTCCCTGGCACCGACGAGAGAGAGAATAAACATCAATGAAAACTGGTCCCTCAGTTTTCCTTCGGGGCGAAAACGGGGGAGAACGGGATCAAACCCTGTCCCATACCATCCTCCTTCGATGATGATGACAGTGGTGGCGCTTCGGGTGACGGCTCGAAGTCCTTCGACTCGGGCGGCATCACCGGCTTGCCAGACGGCCCAAAGCGACGAAGTGTATGTGTGCGTGCGTGTTTGTGCGTGTGTGCGTGTGAGCGTGTACGTGTACTTGTACATTAGGCGAAATCAGAGCAGGACCTTCGTGGCGCAACCCTCGGCCACGTTTGAAAGGGGACGCTCGTAGCATCTATCAATCCATCCGATGCGGCGGTGGATGCGGCGGCCATGCGGGGGATAGAAAATGGAAGACCCGAAAGCTTGCCTTCGCACATCCGTGGAAACGGAGGTGGCATTGCATTAGCCTCTCCGCAATGTCTTTATGCGGCCATTCAATAAACACAAACTCATGTCTCGACATTTTGTGCATTCAAACAAAGCTTCGCTGTATATAGATTACAACACCTTGCATCTGCTGCACTTTTCTAATATAACTTGCACACATAATGCGCTGGGTAGAACAATAAAGAAAGGACAGAAGGCACCAACGGTTTGACCACGTGACTTCTTTTTACCCACCCATAAGTTAACGTCCAAGTTATGATAACCCAAGAGTGAATGAGCCAATGGAATTGGAGGCCTGCTGAGGGTATTTCATGTCTGGATACCAACAGCTCATTCATATATGAGGGCGTCGCCAGAGATCACAGTGATACCGAACCACGACAAACTCGAGCCTCCTTGCATGGCACCCCTTTTATGCAATAGGCTGTGACAGCAGTGCTCACTAATGATGCCACATCGTCGAGGAAATCTACCCACCAGTCAGTTAGTTCTACGCGCTCACGACAAACGTACCATACTCAGCAGGCTCGTCATCTCCATTGGGCCATGGAGTCTTCGGTACCCGACTGTAGGCTTCGGGCGGCGTCGCTCTTCGGTTAGGCTAGCGGGTGGAAGTAGCCGTCCGGCGACGACAAGAACGACCGACCAACGGGCGCTGGAAGCCTGGAACTCTGAAAAAGTAAATAGTGCACATTTACGACAGCTCAATTCAAGCACGAAGCACCAGCCTTGGTACCCTAATGACTATGGCGTTGCGACGCTGGCCTCGGCGTGGCGGTTTGGGGTGGCGACATGTTAAAGAACATGTCGTGGTTATCATAACCCGAAGCCACACCCTTAACGGCGTTCCTCATAATCTAATCGTGGTATTCGCATTCAAAACCCAAGCATTTAAGTTTTTCTACGCTGAAACCCGAAGCAACTTTCTGAACCGCTTCGTTAGAATTCCAGACACCATTACCCATTTAGTTATATAGTGACTGATATCTACTAGCCTACCATAAACGAAGCCACAAGAATTTTTGAAATGGTGCAGCAATAGCAAATATACAGACGTTTGATAAGCGAGTGCGCGGCAACCGCTGTTTCTCGCTCTCCTTCGGTGCGCTTCCAGTTCGCGCCCCCTCCCCCCTCTCCACATACGTTCGTCAACTTTACGCAGCTGAGCGAAAGCTACGGGCTGCATCAGCACACCAGGAGAAAGGCTGCTCCATGGAGTGCTCGTAATGCCCCTCCGTGTGGAGCTAGCTGAATAGAAGCTTCATAAAAGGTTCACTGGCGCACCAATGGGCGAGCCATCAACACACAGTCGGCTCCAGCCACGTTGGCTTTGTGGTTTTGGCACCCTGGTATTGGCGCTCTCCTTCCCTGAAGACCGATGAATCGACAAATTTTACCCGCAGTGATGTCACGTCTAGCTCTCTGTTCACATCGCGACGCGCGGAGGTGATAAAGGGAAGGTGGTCACGGGAGAAACACGGGATTGCTATTTCAATCGACGGCGTTCCGGTGTTTGGAGTTCGCGCATGCGCCAGACATTTGGATTGCGCTGTTCGCGCGTTTGTTTGAAATGCCTAAAAAAATGTCGCAGTTGGTCCCGAAAGGCAATGCAGCGATTGCAATAGTAATCTATTCTGCTGTTATACAAATCAAAGATAGCAGTTTCATCGGCCGCATAAATTTATAAGCATTCACTTGCCGACTAAATTAAGAAGCATGGTAACCCGTGCGCACAAGCAAACGAACGCATCTCACTCGATGACCACGGAAACTCACTGTCGAAACACTGTAGTGAGGAAGCGCAGAAGTTGCAGCAAGCGAATTGACTGTCGTGTTACCTTTCGCTTCGACGCGAACTAAGCAGCGATAACATAGCGCACACGAAGCTATCAGCAATCGTCGGACTCTTTTCCACATCGCTGATCGCTTTTCAGATAGTTTTTAAGATCGCTTTCAACGCACAGCACCCACTACGTCGTGTCTCGTAATCTGATCGTCATTTTGCCATGTAAAGCCGTAGAAACCTGGGGTGCGATCGGAGATCTTTGTTCGATGCGCGTTCTGTTCGGTTGCTGCAACGTCACAAAGTGGCAGTATGCAAAATTTCTAAGAACGGGGCGGAGAGAGCAGCCAATCGGCAAGCGGTGAACTCCCCTGAAGTTTACTTCCCTCGGTTGTCGTCTGCTTGCAGACAGTATACTACAAAACGAAATGTTTCTCGCCTTCCAAAGAATGAAATCTTTACCTAAGCATGTATTTTTTTTCTTCGCAAGCTCAAACACATATTAAAACAGTAGTACGTGTGACTACTGCAATTCATAACTATTTGTTTCTCTGCGTCGTTCCTATAGGTGGTGTCGCGCACAACGACAAGTAAAAAAGAAGAAAAAAAGCGACGGGAACAGTGGCGCACTTTTTAAGAGGCAGCAACAACATTCCAGTGGCTCGCTGCCACCAATGATGGGGCCGATTTCGCTGTACAACCAACGCAACATTTGCTCCGAGAAACGAAAGCGACGCCGGAATTCACTTTCGGCCATTTCTTCAAACGCGCTTTGCACCGCCACCCGCTCTCATTCCTCCTCCTTGAGCAACGCCAGCGCAACAACCTACGTTCCCAACGCAAGCGCCATTTTTCTCGAATTAAACTATGGATTGGATCCGGACATGCTATACAACTGCCTAAGCTGCCATTTTTATCCAATCCAATCCACCAGACGCGCCATGGAAGCCGGTCTCGTAACGAGCGATGATAACTCCAAACTTCCCAACTCCCGTCGTGTTCGGCGCCTAGCAGACGAAGTGCTCGGTGGCAAGATGATTGACAGGGGCGTGTCGTCATTTTGACGTCACCAAAAACGTTGCCGCGCCCCGTGGCTGACGACGTCGGCGCGGAGTAGGCCAATCGCGCGCACCGGTAGCCGAACAACGATCTCCGATCGAACCCGTGAAGCGACTTTCTCGATCCCTTTTGTTCGGATTCGACGCACAGATCCTCTCAGGGACAACCGCCTTCTTTGTGACCCACAAGGCGTTGCCATTGCCTTCTACACTATGTCGCATCTTATCTTCCGTAACCCACGTAAAGACAGTATGGCATTGTCTGCAGAACCCGCCTAACAAGCACATGTTAAGTACCGAACCCGCTCAACAACCCTTTAGCGACCGCATCCGACTGCCTTCTGCGTATCGCCGCCAGCCTTTGTGATGGGTGGTTCCAGGTTTCTTGATCTCCCTCTTTAATGCTTTCTTTCTTGAGGGTGAGTTCTGTGGATGGGATGGCGTCATGACGCTTTGAATTTGTAAATTTGTCGTTGATTAGTTAGTTGATATGAAAAGTCATTCTGCGCCAGAGAATGTCGCGAGCACCTTTTCGAGCTTAGGTGTCACGAACTCTCTTGCCAACGAACAATCTTGCTTGCACGGTTCTGAACCATAAAGACAGTCAGTTATTGGTACATTCATGTTTAGTGCGATCTGTCGCAAGATGGAGACTGCATAATGCATGATAATAATCATGGTGCTGTCACATGAATAACAAACTCCAATATAACAATAATAAAACAAGAGATACTGTTAGAAACACTTTCCTAATCTAGATCTGGCAATTGATTTATGTCCAGCACTGCCAAACAACGCCAACTAGGAGGGTTCAGCGCTTCGCTGTGGAGACGTGAGGTATACCGAGGCCTTCAATCTAGTGATTTATTATCAAGTTTCAAGATCTATCTAGCGGTAAATTAAGACCTTGTGGATGCCTGCCCAAAGACTTAAGTTTCAAGTAGACATGAGAAAGTGGATTCTCCATTGAAAACTGGTATTACTGAAAATAAAGCTAGAAAGGACCGAACCAATGAAAGGCCACAAGGTGTGTGCTAACAATAGCCAGGCGGCGGCTCTCAGGTCTTGAACCAAATAAAACGGTCTATACCTCTCGTGCTCTAAAGGCAAGCAGTGGCAGACATGCAAATCGTATGTATGTATGTATGTGTGTGTGTATGTATGTATGTATTGTCACGTGGTAGTGACGTTAAAGAACACAGTAGCAGTACTGTGAAAGACAAAACTAGCTTTTATTGGGCGAACCTGTGCCCACAAAACAGGCTACACTTAAAGCGCAACGATAGCGGCGAACACAGTCGGCGATCGTCGAATATCTGATCTGCGGGTCAAGCGCGTCGGCTTTTATACAGCAGTCGTCGAATGTTCAGTCTAATCGTTCGGACCCGCGTGCCTGCCACAAAGTTCTACACCATTCGCGTCACGCGATGAAATCAGATAATACAAGGCTCGGCGACAACAGACAGCGGATAGAAGCATCGATAACTTTCCAGAAACTTCGGATACATGCAGGCGCGTCCCGCGCTGTGCGATAACATTTGTTCGGCGGCGAAACGTGGTCGCCCGATAGAGATAAGTACAGGTGTCAGTATGTATGTATGTATGTATGTATGTATGTATGTATGTATGTATGTATGTATGTATGTATGTATGTATGTATGTATGTATGTACGTATGTACGTATATGTGTGTTATGCACGTGCGTATGTATGTATGTAAGCATGTGCGTATGTATGCATGTATGCATGGGCGCATGTATGCATGTATGCATGGGCGCATGTATGTATGTATGCATGTGCGCATGTATGCATGTATGCATGTGCGCATGTATGTATGTATGCATGTGCGCATGTATGCATGTATGCAGGAACGTATGTATGCATGCATGTATGTATTTATGCATGTATGCAGGAACGTATGTATGAATGGATGCATGTATTTATGCATGTATGCAGGAACGTATGTATGTATGTATGTATGTATGTATGTATGTATGTGCGTATGTATGTATGTGTGTATGTATGTATGTATGTGCGTATGTATGTATGTATGTATGTATGTATGTATGTATGTATGTATGTATGTATGTATGTATGTATGCATGTATGTATGTATGTATGTATGTATGTATGTATGTATGTATGTATGTATGTATGTATGTATGTATGTATGTATGTATGTATGTGTGTATGTGTTGATGTGTTCTTGTTTCTGTCGAACAATCTCTCCTACCTGGGTCAGCGAGTAGACGGCGGTCGAATGGTTAGCGCACAGGGATGCTGTGCTGAGGTAAATGTTCCAAATAAACCATCGGATCAACTTGGGTCACTGAGTATGTGGCGATGTGTACATGCAATTATTCATGTCCCTCGCTGCTGAAACAAAGTGACAGTCCTCAGATTGGATTGTTTCTTAGTACACGAGAACCTGTCGCTATGGGAGGGTAAACCTAATGAAAGGACCAATGTGCCAATCATTGGACTACATGTATTGTCATTAGCGTCATTAAATGTCTTTCATGTAGATTACTTCAGGAAAGTGTCAGCGTGAATGGATGCCATTCCCCTTTTGCAGATGAGTGTTCGTCGTTTGTGCGCGTTAAAAAACAGCCAGCTCCGTGGGTTTCGGCAGCAAGAATACATATTGTTTTGAGGGGAGCTTGAAAATGCTGTATGTGATTTTTCAAGCTGCCATGCATCGAGTCAAAGCACGCTAACAATGATTTGACGTTCAACTAAGTTGGGCTGTTTGGATGCAAAACACACAGTACTGTGGTTGTACGACGAATGTCATGACTAGCAACAGAATGCCTCGTTTTGCACTCGGCAGAATCCCTTCTCTCGTTGCCGAACACTCGCTTTACGTCATCGCTTTGTGGTATATGCATCCTAATTGCGATAGAAATTATATGGAACCTCCAGGCGTACTTTTCCCGTCGTGGTTGGCGTCATGTTCCGCATAAAGTCCAAGGACGATAACACCGACACCACGAGCCGTATGTGTATACGTGCAAGCGAAAGTGCGCGAAGGTGAGCCGAGGACGGTGGCTCAAACTTGCGCTCGAAAGGGAGGAAAGCGGCGAGGAAGCACGCCGTCTTCCGTCGCGCGCAAGGCGCCGGGGGGAGGGGAGGGAGAGGGGGCTTCTACTTTCACGGCGGCTGCGCATGGCACGGCCGCCCGGGCCCAATCTTGAATGCGATATGCGGCGAGTACAGTGTCTAGGTGCACCGAGGGCTAATAGCTTCGCTTGCGATTTGTTCTCGCCCCTTAGTTCGCGTTGAAGCGAAAGGTAGCACGAAGGTCACTTCACTCGACGCTGCTGCTGCGCTTTTTCACTCCAGTGCAGTGTGCTCAGTTATCGAGTAGGATATGTTCGTGTTTGCTTGTGCGCGCGTGGCACCATGCTTATAAATTTATTAAGCGAATGTTTCCAACTTCATGCGGCCGATAAAGCTACTATCCTTACTCCTTATAGCTGTCCATTAATTTGCTATCACAATCGATACTTTCGGCAGAAACATCGACTTTTTAGTTTTTAGTTCATGCGCAGCAGGATCACTTGATCCTCCATGTGTGGTGCCACTATGCGTCGTGCCATCAACGACAGCAAGGATTTTATTCCGTACATGTTCCTTTGTTATCAGTTTCACCCCCATAATATCTTCTCGAGGGCGAAATAAACCTTTCGTTTGTCACCCGGCCCTTGTGTCATCCTCTTGCTTGTTCGCGCCTTTTGAACTGTTTCAGTACGGACTCCGCAGCGTGATAGCGGCATGAAATGCGAAAATGCGCAGCCGGACGTACACATTCATCGCCTTCACTTGAAGGCTTGCAGCGAAGTTGTCCGCGGACTGCCAGAAGTAATATCGCTCTGGTGCAAGCTCGTTATAACAAGACAAGAAAGTAGGCACTCTTTCGGGTAAGCTTCCTTGCATGGCTTGGGCCTGCCATGGGTTCCAGAATGTACTTTGTCCCACAATGCATATAAGCACGATGTAGTACTTATCCAGTATTTATGATTTCTTGAAGACTAACCACCTCTAAATTTTTCGCAGCGGTAGCTCACGCAATCAAATATGTTCAAGGACCGCATCTGCGTTTGTGCTATACTGCAATACACTAGCTAGCTCTTGTCTTTAACTCCAAAGAAATTACCAATCAAACTAATGACCATAGTGGGCAAGCAAAAATATTTTCTTCACTCGAATTTTGTTTCACGGAATCTTATAATGGTGCATTCCTGCTCCTGCGTGTTTCTTAGCTGATGTTTCAAGAATATCACTAAAGCTCCCTAGAACATGTTCACTGTTGTAAATGTAAAACGCTTGAAAGCAAGATGTAAAACGCTTGAAAGCAAGTTCTTTTGAACAACACTATAATATCTACTACCAGTCAGCCCTTCGAAGTATCATATTCAAACTCAAAGTGTCCTGAAAAATCCGAGGAATGTTCATTGCAGGACCTCCCGCGGATGCTAAGAGCATAAGCAGCTAGACTTGACTAGGACAATGCTTGCACCCTTAGAAGACATTACAATGTCCTGAAATTGACATAGTGAGGATATCAGATGTTATGCTGTCTGGGATGGTATTTCATTAGTAATCTGGCGTAAACGTGTCGTATAAGCGGCATTATTCTCACGACAGTATTATCTCATTTCTGTCTGGAAGACTCTTGACAAACAAGTGCGTTGATAGGGGTATCATTCTTATTAAATATAGCTTTACGAGACGTTCACGGATTCACCTTTCAGTATCCCGATGTGCGTTTACATCATGCTAATTAAAGCAATGCTTAGACAGGCTGTAACTCGCCCTATGCTCATACAAGTGTTCGCTTTCACTTTGCCCTGACCACGCCGATCAGCTGTCGCTGGGTTCTCCCACATCGCTGAAAGCGAATAACATTTAGAGCCATTATTTTTCATACGTGACGCAGTTTCTCATGGAATATGTCGACAAGAAATGGTGCTTTCCATTTGAGTGACGCGCATAATAACAATACTGAGTATGTGGCGATGTGTACACACAATTATTCGCGTCCCTCGCTGCTGAAAAAAAGTGACAGTCCTCAGATTGGATTGTTTCTTAGTACACTTAGGATCTTAGTACAATCTTAGGATCACTTCATTCGCTATCATGCATTCGTCCGAACTGTAAGCGTCCTAATGAAAAGAGACGTCCAATCTGCGGTTAACTCGGAGATGCGCCAATTCGCTTCTGAATCTGTCAATATAGGCGCCTATGGCATCAGCAATACGTGCACGCCGCCTCGAGTCTCGAAAGTGAGAAATATTAACTCCACAAAAGAAGGCTCAGCGCATGGCCGAAAGATTTGAATGGGGAAAATCTCTCGACATAATCACTTTACATTAGTACATAGGGTGACAATTGATAGTGGACGCCATATTATGGACAGACGTTACGCGTTATCTCAATTCGCTAATCTCGAGCAGCACAGTATGAGATATATATACAGAAGCGGTAAATTTAAGTTTATTAGGGCTGTACCATCACCAAAATACTGCAATTTCACGAACCAAAACGCTTAGAGGCTGGGCATCGTAAAATCCTGACATTCAAAAGGACATGCATTACACCACTCAGGTCATTTTTTTTTAGCCTGTACAAGTTTCACGATAGCCACATTCCCTAAATAGAAATGAAACCGCGGCACCCTGCAGACACAGTCTATGAGGCACCCCAATAAATTCATACAAGTAACATTTCTAGGTGCTTTCGTGTCGTATCACTGCGTTTTATATTTGCTGCATTCAAAATTATATCATTTGGCTGCGTAACTAAGACCAGTACTATTATGCGCGTCACCCAAATGGATGTTTTAGACATGATAACCTATATACTTGCCATGCAGTTTTATACGTGTTCATCGGCCGTTTTAGTGGAAGTGAGTAAATGCGAGTATTAATACTAATGTCATTCTATTCAAGCGTCGAAGTGCTTTTAGCCGAAGTAGAACTTATGCTCCATGAAATGAAGTTTTTGATATATTTTTTGCAAGAAATCTGCCACTCTTTGGCAACAACAAAATATTTTGTGTAAGATAACTTTTTTTCTTGTATTATTACAGTTGTGCTTCAGGTTTATCGAATGATTTCCGCTGTAGTGCATAAAAATTCTTCCTAGCTCAGCTATGTTTTGAAATAACGCCGGAAATATAGCAAAATTGATATTTTTAGATAATTCAATTTGAAATATAGAAACAGCTTCATTACACGCTTACAATGCATAAAATTGCCGATTTCTAGAGCCCGAAATCTTTACACAAAACAAGCAAGACAGCGAACGTTCTTCAGAAAGAAGCGCAAATTCTAACAAAAAAACAAACTATAGGCTCTTTCTTTCGAAATGTTTGCTTCCGCTGTTTTGCAAAACATTCGTGGCAAGAATCACAGGAAATTGGATGGACTGTCGAGGCAATTGAATGGAAAGTAAAAACACAGCTTCCTTGCACGCTTGCACTTGCAGAAAATGATGCCGGAATCGGCGATGAAAATAAGCTTCAAGAGCATTAACGTGTAAGCCCACAGCATTGCTACGAGCCAGAAGCATATAAATTATGCAAATGCACGGTCTGTGCACATTTCCCATGCTAGATACTGGTGGCGTAGCCGGACATCAGCGCCGTATTTCCCTCCGGTGCTGTGAGCAAAAAAAAAAAAACTACGCAACATAATGAAAAGGAATTGTTGCGCCCCATGGACAGACATTGACACGAGCAGGAAGGAAAGAAACACCGCTCTTCCTGTGTCCCTATAGCTCTGTGCCCTCCATTGTTTTCGCGCTGAATAATAGGCATGCGTTACTCCTCATCGCAATATGGATGAGCGACAAGCTTACAACGCCATCCGAGTCTACACAAGAGCCGGCCATAGCCACCTCCGACAATTAGCTTTTTCTAACATGTGACATCAGGCGAAGCGCAACATCGGCTCTGTAGTCTCGCTAATGTCAATGATGGCCACGAACGACTTACGGCTCTCGTCGGGCTGCAGCTTCCTTCTCCCGGTCGTGTCGCCAGTCTTCGGCGCCCTGATGTCGCGTCCTACGGCATCGCTGCTTGCTTCTGTCTTGCCTCGGCCTTGCCTGAACATAAAATTGAGCAAGGCGCCTAATATTCATTTTATTTATCTATGTGATACAATACTGCAAACAATAGTCCAAGCAGGAGACGGTACAAAGAAGGAAAACATGCATGTTAACAAATCACAAAGTATTAACGCAATAGCGTTGAGGGCCCCGTGTCACTGAAAATCCGGCGTCGATATCCCGCGTCCAGCGTCGACATCTTTACGCAAAAATTCATTCCGATGAAGGCACATTCTATCCGGCACTGAAGTTGTCCGTGTAAAACTGAAGTAGCTCATACCTTGTCTTCCGTTCTTTACAAAGTTATTCCTGGGAATTTTGAGAATGGTGGCCCACAAACAAATGTCATGAAACAAAACATCGACAGTGCATGCCGTTTATGTTGCCAGACTGAAATATCACGAGTACGAAACAATAACAGAAGATTGGCGCACGCAAGAGGCCGCGTTTATACCAGGAAGCCCACCTTTCGAGAACAGATTTCGCCGTCAGCGTTTCCCGGTAAACATTATATAGTTACATAAGCTGCAGTTGTCTGGAAGAGTGAGATTAAGTCGGCGACATTTGAATTCTATCGCGCTCTACTCTTAAAGGCGAAGCTTAAGCGTCCTCCAAATTTTTACGTACGAAGGGTGAAGTTGATCGTAATCAATTACACTCTGCAATCGTACGTTAGAATAACGAATATTTTCGTAATATTTATATTAGTTCTTGCGAATACAGGCTTGACCGGATGACTCCGTGACGTCAGGCTTTACCAGTGTGTTTCTCCAAGTAGCCGTAAGGTTTTATTCCCAGTTTACCAAATTAAAGAGAAGCTAAGAAATTCACACATGCTGTTTTTCTCTTTGAAAAAAGTGGTTCAAGTTCGGCCAATTGTAACGTCGCCCAAGGTGAGTCAAGACGCCTGAAATGTTTGTAAATGTAGCGGGCGGCTAATCTTTCAATTTTTTTTTTATATTTACCGTTTGCTTGAGTAGAAGGGTCCCAAACAACAGTGTCGTATTCCTGAGAGGGTTTGATAAAGGTTTTGTATGCCATCAATCTTAGGGAGGGGCAAATTTCGTCCAACTTATGTGTCAAAAGGCCCAATGTTTTTTGGGGCTGTAGAGGATATGTTTAAACGGGTAGACAACTTAATGCCAGTCCTAAATATTTACGTCCTCAATCTCTTCAAGGGGCTTGTTCTTTTTTTTTGTTTTTTTTTACACGGTAGGCATAGGGAAGTCTGCAGCGTTTATTAGTGATGCATGTGTGCGCAGTTTTCTGAAGGTTAACTACCATTTCCCATTTAGCACACCATTCTGCCAATTTCCTTAACGCGTAATTTAAGGTGATTTCCACAGGGAAAGAATTCACGTGGGTAAATACGATGCATTCATCTGCGAATAACTTCAAAGATACAGACGGCTCCGCGACGTCCACAGTGTCAATATAAATATTTTAAAAAAAGCTGTCCCAAAAGAGGTCCCTGCGGAACGCCTGAGCGTACATTTAAAAATCGCGAAGAAGATCCGTAAATGAAAAGGTACTGATTACGGTTAGATGGATATACTTCAACCAAGTTAATAATATTCGAGGGCAAAACAATTTCTTTCATTTTTAAGGTTAACTTTGAATGCACAACCCTATCAGATGCCTTTCAGGAATCTAGCAGTATGACAAATCTGGCAATTAACAAAAATAACAAATATTTTAAAAAATGTTACATTGACGAATGTCATATATCCCCTTAAAAGTCGCATATCACGATGGCATCTTGATAAACTTTTCCTTGCGCGGCGCTGCAGACTTCAGTGAGAGGGAACAGGGGTTGTAAGGTGGTCCTTTGTGCTTATTGTGGTCAGCCCGCGTGATCACGGACTATTAAGCGACAATTAATTCTACAGACAGACACGCTTCCGCATATTCAAACGAATGCTTGTTATTCATCTTCAATTGTGATTATTACTACAGGCCTTGTAATTGAAATCGCTGCTTAACATTGTTCTAGTCAAATGAGGAAGTATCGGACACGTTGCAATAAATATTTCTATTTGCTTATGTTTATTGTTGACAAGTGTGATAAGTGGAATAATACCTCTCGGATGATTGCAATTCCCTTCTTCATATACATTATAAATTGTGAGGTGTGAAGCACCAGCTGCACTTGCCACTGTAGAATTGCTAAGTAAGCACATCCCGTGCAGTGGGTGTTGCCAGAGAAATAAAGATTGCAGTGGTACTAACTTTGTGTCAAACCATGTATTGTGCGCATTTCTGCCACTCTGTGTGTGTGTGCGCGTGCGCGTGCGCGTGCGATGTGTGCGTGTGCGTGTGCGTGGGTCTGCGTGTGTGTGGTGTGTGCGTGTGCGTGGTGTGTGCGTGTGCGTGGTGTGTGCGTGTTGTGTGGTGTGTGCGTGTAGTGTGGCGTGTGCGTGTTGTGTGGCGTGTGCGTGTGCGCGCGTGTGCGTGTGCGCGCGTGTGCGTGTGTGCGTGTGCGTGTTAGGCGAAAGAACAGGACCTTCGTGGCGCAACCCATGGCCCGGTTTGAAAGAGGACGCTCGTAGCATCTACCAATTCATCCAATGCGGCAGCGGCGGCGGCGGCCGTGCCGGGTATAGAAAAAAAGACCAGAAAGCTCGCCTTCACGCATCCGTGGAAGTGGACGCTGCATTGCATTAGCCTCTCCGCAATGCCTGAGTGTCTCCTATGCGGGTATTCAATAAACACAAACTCGTGTTTCGGCATTTCATGCATTCACACAAAGCTTCGCTGTACATAGATTCCAACTCGTTGGATCTGCTACATTTTTCTTATATACCTTGCTTGCAAACGTAATGCACTGGGTGATACGATAAACAAATGATGGAACGCACCGACGGTTCGACCAAGTAACTTTTTTATGGCCACCCATGACGTAACGTCCAAGTTACGATAAACCAAGAGTGAATGTAGATTACTCAACGAAATTGTACGCTTGCCGAGAGTTCAGTTTCTTGTCTGGATACAGGAGCTAATTTATGTGAGAAAGTCGCCACGGCTCACGGTAATCCCGAACTTTGACAAACTAGGGCCTTGCTGCTAGCACCCCTGTTATGCAATACGCAGTGACATCAGTGCTCGCTCATGCACCGCAACATCGAGGAAATCTACGCGCCAGTCAGTTCCTATAGGCGCTCACGACAAACGTACCATTCTCAGCGGGCTGTTAACTCCCTTGGGCCCTGGAGTCTTCGGTATTCTACTTTAGACTTTGGGTGGCGTCGCTGCTCTGTTAGGGCTAGGCGGCCACTTTCCACGACAAGGTTCTCTGGAAGCCTATCACTCTAAAACAGTAAAAAGATCACTTTTAGGAAACTGAAGGAAACCAACCTGAACAAAAAATTGTTTGTAGAACGTTCAATTCAAGCACAAAACACCCGCCATGGTACCCTGGTGGCTATGGCGTTGCGACGCTGGGCCCGGGATCGCGGTTTAAATCTCGGCAGCATTTCCATGGGAGCAAAATGCAAAAAAAATACACTTCTGCAATGTGCATTCGATGCATGTTAATGAATATTACGTTTTCATCATAATCCGCAGTGCACCACTACGGTGTGTTTCTGTTTCCGTTTTTCTAAGATAAAACGCGAAGCAACTATCCGAAGCACTTTGTCATAATGACAGCACCATGCTCTCCGGAACAACATTAAAGCCTCCCAAATCTTTCTGAGCTCTAAATCTAGATAAGTAGCGGCTGATATGTACTATAGTCCAGCATCAACATAATGCCGCAAGAATGTTTTGGAAAGGTGCAGCAATAGCTAAGTTACAGGCGTTTGATGCATGAGTGCGCAACGACCGCTCTTTCTCGCTCTCCTTCGCTAACCTTCCAACTCGCGCTCGCTCCACCTTTCTCACATACTCTCGCCAACTCTACGCATGCTCAGCGAAAGCCACGGGCCGCGTCAGCACACCAGGAGACGGCTCCCAACGGCCCTCCCCGTGCAGCTGGCTGGATGGAAGCTTCATAGAAGCTTCAGTGGCGCAACAATGGGCGAGCTACCTTCCATTCTCGGAACACACAGCCGGCTCCAGCCACGTTGGCTCTATGGTACTGGCGCTGTCCTTTCATGACGACCGACCAATCGACAATCTTTATTATTGATGATGTCATCTCGAGCTCCCTCTTAACATCGCGAAGCGCGGAGGTGTCACCGTAAAGATCAGGGGAAAAGCACGGCATTTATTTTTTCAATCGATGGCGTTCAGGCGATTGGAGCTGATGCATTCGCCAGACATTTGGGGCTCTCTGTTCTCTACGCGATGCGCGTAATTGTTAGAAATCTGAAAAAAAAGTGGCGGTAACGCTCGAAAGGCAATGCATCGATTGCGATAGCAAATTATTCTGCTGCTATACAAAGCAAGCGTAGCAGTTTCATCGGCCGTATAGATTTGTGAACATTCGCTTGCCGACTAATTTAGGGAACTTGGTGTCATTCACGCACATGCAAACATGAATGCATCTCACTCGATGACAGTGGACACTCGCTCTCAAGACGCTGGAGTGAGGAAGCACAGCAGCAGCAGCGAGCGAATCGATTTTCATGCGGTCTTTCGCTTCAACGCGAACTAAGCGGCTAGAACACAGCGCACAAGTAGCTATCAGCACTCGTTGCACTCTTCAGCATCGCAGATCGCTTTCCAGATCGCTTTTAAAATAGCCTTCAACCCGATGCACCCACTACGGCGTGCCTCGTAATCTGATCTTTGTTTTGCCATGTCAAATCCTAGAATTTATTTTGGTTGAAACTTGAAGCAACCTTTTTTTATCCTCTTTGTACGGACTCGAGGTACATCCATACACAGCCATCCTCTTAGGAACAAACGTCTTTATTAAACGAGAAGAATGAAGGTTAACCGAGGGGCCCGATTTTTATTAGTCATCTCGTAAGAAGCCTACAAACACTGACACCAATGACAACATAGGGGAAATTGCTTCTGCTTAATAAATAAAATAAAGAAAGGATAAATTAATGGAAACGAAAGTGGATGAAAAAAACCACTTGCCACAGGTGGGGAACGGTCCCTCAACCTTCGCATTTCGCGTGCGATGCTCTGCTATTGGGCTACCGCGGCGCCATTTCCACATCCACTTTCTTTGGTATTTACGTTTCCTAGTAGAACCCTGAGAGTGTTAGCCAGCGCCACCACTCAGACCTTGGCGGCGGATGTGGAACATCCTTTCTGCCGCAGACGTCACGAGAACGTGATCTTTTTGGGTGAAGGCAACTGGTCAATAAATCCACACATGCTACCTGAAGGAATCAATGTCGTTTTTGTGGTGCACAGAGCGCTGCCCTCGCCTTGTACACTATGTCGTCTCTGATCTTCTGTAATATATGTGAAGACGATATACCACTATCTGTAGAGCCTGCCTAGCAAGCAAAATCAAACGCACATGTACCCAACCTGTTCTAGAACCTTTTAGCTACCGCGTCTGGCTGCCTTCTGCGTATTGCCTCCAGCCTTTGTGTTAACAGACATTATGGTTGGTCAATGTCTTTCTCCCTATTTTTTTCTCCCTTTCTTGAGGGTGAGACATGTGGATCGGATGGAGACCTGACGACGGGAATTTAGAAATTTTTCATTGATTAATTTATTTGTGGTAGTTCTGAAGTTCCTCTGCGCCAGATAATGCCGCGAGCACCTTTACGAGCTCAGCGTTGCTTTAATGCGTCTTACGAATTCTTTTTGGCAATGAACTAAAATAAAGAACTAAAATAAAGTTAGGTAGTATCGGTTAACAATAGAGCCTGGCTGCGGCTCAAAGGTCTCGAACCACATAAGATGGTTTAAACCTCTGTCGAGCTCCAAAGCCGAGCAGTGGCAGACATGCATATCGGATATCTGCAATACGAGCATAGTTAATGCCAGAGTAGTTTACACAGCGCTGAGTTAAAACGCGCTAAGGACGACATAATCCAACACCCTCTAAAAGAAACAAGTGGATTCTGCAACGTCTCCGGAATCATTGCGTCAGCCAACTCCAAAATATGTAGGACCACAGTGCGCATGCGCACGCCACCACGGCAGTGGCGTTTCTTACCGGTATTCTCACTCGATTGACGCCCTATGTAGATGACCAGGCGATCTATTTCTATTGCATTTTAATGCGTTAGCATTCTTAGGGTACTTCACGCACTTTACGGGGTATGTATGAATCTATCTATCTATCTATCTATCTAGATATCTATCTATCTATCTATCTATCTATCTATCTATCTATCTATCTATCTATCTATCTATGTGTATGCACGCATGCATGCATGTATGTATGTATGTATGTATGTATGTATGTATGTATGTATGTATGTATGTATGTATGTATGTATGCATGCATGCATGCATGCATGCATGTATGTATGCATGTATCTATGCATGCATGTATGCATGTATGTATGTATGTATGTATGTATGTATGTATGTATGTATGTATGTATGTATCTATGTATGTTATGTATGTAAGTTTTTAAAAAAATTATGGGGTTTTACGTGTCAAAACCACTTTCTGATTATGAGGCACGCCGCAGTGGAGGACTCCGGAAATTTCGACCACCTGGGGTTCCTTAAAGTACACCTAAATCACCTCGTGCTCAGCAGCATAACACACCATAGCCACTGAACAACAACGGCGGGTTATGTATGTATGTATGTATGTATTTATGTGTGTATGTGTGTGTATGTATGTGTATGTATGTGTATCTATGTGTATGTGTATGTATGTGTATGTATGTGTATGTGTGTGTATGAGTATATGTGTATATGTGTATGTGTGTGTATGTGTATATGTGTATATGTGTATATGTGTGTGTATGTATGTGTATATGTGTGTGTGTGTGTATGTGTGTGTGTGTGTGTGTGTGTGTGTGTGTGTGTGTGTGTGTGTGTGTGTGTGTGTATATGTGTATATGTGTCTGTGCGTGTGTGCGTGTGCGTGTGTGCGTGTGTGCGTGTGCATGTGCGTGTGCGCGTGTGCGTGTGCGTGTGCGTGTGTGTGTGTGTGTGTGTGTGTGTGTGTAGGCACGCCTGCTTGTATCTATGTAAATACCTCGAAAGGAATCTAAGGAAATACTTGCGCAGCCCAAGCCCAACCGTAAAGTAGGTAAGGCTTGTTTGTGCTGCGATTAAGAAGGCAGTTGAATCTACTGTTGTTCGCTCTGCGAGCCACAACAAACGCTCCTTTTCCTGCTCCGTAGGCGTAGTTCATCGAATCACTCTCCCTTCCGGAAAAGCTTACACTGGGCAGACTGGCTACTGCATCAATGATCGCCTGCGACAGCGTAAGAATGCCTCAAAAGGAAGGCCGACCTATCACGTAGGTAACCTTTCTTCGCAAAAACTGTCATCATCATCAAACACACAGACAGAAGGGCTAATGAACTTGCTGAATCCTTACATATAGAAAGGATGCGCGATCTTTCTGTATCTGAGGCATCTGAAACGCACTTGCCGAGTAGCTATTTCCACGTGTTTTATAATTTCCGGCGCAAGCAAGTAGGCGGTTTATTCCTGTTTTTTCAAGCGTTTTGTTTAATAAATTCCCGTTGTCAGCGCCTGTCCTGTGCCCTACCTCTGCGTCTTCCGTTGTTTTCGTGCTGAGTAGTAAGTATGCGTTACACATCATCGCAGTATGGATGACCGAAAAGGTTGCAACGTCTTTCTAGTCTACACAACAGCCGGCCGTACCCAGCTCTCACACTTAGCTTTTTGCTAACATGTGACATCAGGCGAAGCGCAGGATCGGCTGCTAAGTCTCGCTAATGTCAATGATGGCCACGAACGACTTACGGCCATCTGCGGGCTGCATCTTCCTGCTCCCCGCCGTTCTGCTCCCAGTCTTCGGTAACCTGATGTCGCGTCCTACGGCATCGCTGCTTGCTTCTGCCGCGCCTCGGCCTTGCCTGAAGGTAAAATTGAGCAAGGCCTCTAATATTCATTTTATTTATCCATATGGTACAATACTGCGGAAAACAGTCCAAGCAGGAAACCGTACAAAAAAAACATGCATATCAACCAATCACAAAGTATTAAGGCGATAGCGCTGGGGCGTCTACGACACGTCTTTACGTTGACCATCTCTTCACGAAAATTCATTCCGAACCAAGAGTATCACTAAAGTTGCTCATACGTTCTTTACAAAGTTATTCCTCGCAATTTTTAGAATGGCAGCCAGACTGGGCAGTCGTGAAACAGATGTGAAACAAAACACCGACCGCGCAAGCTCTATATGTCAATATCCAAGGAGTGAAACAATAGCAGAAGATCGGCGGACGCAAGAGGCCGCGTTTAAACCAGAAAGCTCGCCTTCGTGCGTAGATTTCGCCGCTAGCGCTTCCCGTCAAATACGGTTACATAGGCTGCAGTTGCCTGGAAACGCGAGATGCAGTCAGGGGCATCTTTGAATGCTATCGCGTTCCACTCTTAAAACGAAGCTTAAGCGTCCTCCAAATTCTTACGGAGCTAGGGTGAAGTTGATGGTAATAAATTATACTGTAAAAATAGCCCGTCTGTAATTTCAAGATTATAGACGGGATAGTTCTTGCGTTACATAAGTCAGTTCTTGCGAATACAGGCTTGATGGCATGACTGTGACGTGAGGCTCGACCAGTGTGTTTCCGCAAGTAGTAGTAAGGTGTTATTCCCAGTTTACTAAAATAAAGAGAAGCTAAAGAGATTCAAACGTACTGTTTTCTCCTTTAAACAAGTGGAGGAAGTTCGGTCAATTATAACGTTGCCGAAGTGAGTCAAGACGTTTGAAACGTTTGTAATCGTAACGGACGGATAATCTTTGATCTTTGATTTTTTTTTCAGCATTTGCCTGAATAAACGGGTCCCAAACAGCACTGCCATATTCCAGAGAGGGTCTGATAAAAGTTTTGTATATCGTCAGTCTTAGGGAGGGGGACGATTTGCCCAACTTATGTTTCAAAAGCCCCGGTGTTTTTTTTTTCCCCGGGCTGTAGACCATATGTTATTGATATGGGTCGATCAGATAAGACCAGAAACTAATAGACAGTTTGACAATAACGTTTGCAACCAAACGTAAACGCATTACATACATAAAGAAACAGCATTGTCATCATTGCGCATGCTCCGAACGTTATTGGGTTTCTGTTGTTTATGTGCGCCATCATAACGCACGTTATTCGGCAATTTTTACGTTCGCAATGTTTACGTAAGCTAAGAAATAGCGTTATCGAACATGGCAGCACCCACGGCTCCCGCTTCAGCGTCAGTTCTCATGGCTACGCTCTCGCTGTCGTTGACCGCCAGTAACTATTGAAATAAGCTTTCACTTCCTCTAAACTCACTTGAAACGTTAGTTATGGGTGCATAGCGTGGTCAATTTCTGAGATCGTTCGGCGATTCCGGCGTCCGTATGCCTAAACGAGACGGGTCCGCATAGCAACAACAGGCTGGTTCGTAATGGATTGGCTTGACTTGGATACGTTCGGCACGACGCACCAGACGGCGGCATGTATTTGGCGCCTTCCTTTCGTTTGCGTTTTCGCACGTTAAACTAAATGTCTTGGAGGGACACGCACCGCAACGGCCCGGAAAGTTGCTTGTGTTTAAACGTACATAAGGCAAAAAATGCTATTATAGAACTGTCTAATGTGAGTTCTAAAAATTTGCGTTCCTGAATCTCTTCAAGGGGCTTGTTTTCTTACATGGTAGGGAAAGGGAAGCTTCTTGCGTTTATTAGTGATGCACGTGTGCGTAGTTTTGTGAAAGTCAATTACCATTTCAGCACACCATTCTGCCAATTTATTTTAAAGAGTTATTCAGGCTGATTTAGTCAGACACAATGGACGTGTGTAAATACGATGCAGTCATCTGCGACTAGCTTTAAAGATACAGACGACTCTGCCCCGTCCACAAAGTCATTAATATAATTGTTAAACAGGAGCGGCCCCAAAACAGACCTCTGCTGAAGGCCTGAGCCTACATCTAAAAACCGCGTCATGATTCGTCAAGGCAAACGTACTGATTAGGGTTGGATAGATATGCTTTAACCCAGTTAAAAATGTGCGAGGGCAAACTAATCTTTCATTTTTAATAATAACTTCGAATGCACAACCCCATCAAGTGCCTTGGAGGTTCAGTAGTACGAAGAAAAATTTTTACAATGACGAATGTTATTTATCCCTTTAAAAGACACGTATCACGGTGGCCTCTTGATAAACGTAACAAGGTTGCATAATTTCGGGGCGCTGCAGACAATTGTGCAATAGAATAAGGGTTCTAAGGTGGTCCTTTGTGCATATTTTGGTCAGTCCACGTAATTACGGACTATAAAGTATCAATTAATTGTTCAGGCATACAAGTTTCCGCATCTTCGTAACAAGAACATGATCACCTGTTCTAGGTATACGCACAAGTTTATTGACTGCCTGGCCTTACGAGAAAAAAAGCTATCCTTTCGCAAATGTTAAAGAAACCCGGTAGATCGGACATCCTCGTATAAAGCCGATTAGTGACTTCGGCAATGTCGTCGTGTGTAGAGCTATACACAAGAGTTTGGACTGAAATTGAGTAACATGGGAAAATATCCCTCAATTTACCCGAAGCATAACGACCGCGGTATTTGTGTGCGTGTGTGCGTGTGTGTGTGTGTGTGTGTGTGTGCACACACACACACACACACACAGTGTAAACTATGCACACCACGAGTGAAGCGCTTAACAGCCAGTGAATGCGTACAACAAAGCATGTACCAAGAACACGGGTAAAACACAACATGCGTTAAGCTACACGTGTGTACAGAAAACGCTTGCGTAAAATATTCGCACGATAAATTTATAACCTATGAGCCATTTGATCTTGATTAAAAAATACTCGTGCATTTCAGTAACCTGCATATTCATCCGAAAGCAAAAGTGATTACTGCTTTGCCTCGTATACTGAGTCCCGCTGTCCCGTCTTGCACTTTTGAGGCATCAGCAAGATGGAGCACCAGCCACAGCAGCAGGCGAGCGGGAAACTGGCTGGATGCGATTTTTCGTGCGCAGTAAGAGTGGAAGGCACGGGCTTGCGAATTGGCCGGCTAGGTCACCTGACCTCTATCCACCCGATTTCTTTCTTCGGGGTTATGTGAAATATTTGGTTGACATGATTGAGACGACGAAGTCAGATGAGCTCAAGGCAAAGATAACGGATGTTTGCCGTAGAATTCCAGCGTCGGTCATCAATAAAGCCAATGAAAATGTGATGAGGCGGATTCAGTATTGCGTAGCTGCAGACGGACACCTGTTCGAACACGTCCTCTAGGCAGCAGCTGGTGTTCGACGGCGCTTACAAATTCAGATCAGGGCAGACTGAAATCTGATAGTATTTTTTTTTTCGTAGACATCACGATAGCCGATTCGGCTCATTTAGAAGTTGTACATTTATGCTATCTTCGGCTGGTCGTTTCTGAGCACTCTGGAGCGCTCTCGCGAGCGGCGTTGTCTTCGGCTGGTTGAAACAGGGTGCGCGCCCTGCGTTCGGCTGGTTCTTCTCGATTGCTCTCCTCTACCTTGGAGCGCTGTGAGGCGCTCCGAGCCCTGTCGTCGGAGCAGTCATCGAGATTGAAACGTCATCGCAGCGCCGCGTCACTGCTGTTGGCGACGGCCCACCGTAACCTTGGCAACCTAGGCCACAGCATGCTTGCGTCTCGACGAACGTTCGTCCCGCCGGCACGTCCGCCGGTTTTTCCGGCAGCGCCGGGAGCTTTGGATAGGGGAAAAATCGGACGTTGGCAGTAGTCACGTGGTTTCGCATCAGCAATTTCCTCCTCCGAGAGCGAGTCGCACGTTCGGCTTGCGCGCTTGTCCCCTACCTTTGCGCTTACAACTTCGGGGCATACAGGCGACCAGTCGAAGATACCATTACTTTCTTGAACACATCGGCTTTGCCTTTTCGCTACACATGAGTCGCTCCAAGGTCTGTGCATTTGCTTTTATTTTTTGCCACGAGCTTGTTTTTGCAGCAGGTACGCACTCTTATGAAAAATAGAACAGTCAGTTTAATTTGGCTTTGGTCTGAAGCAAGTTTCTGGCACAAAATATAGCTACGCGCGCATTCTTTCGTTGCGGTGAGAGCAGAGCCAGGATTTTGAAACATTCTCTTCGCGTTTTGTGCGTAGTCAGAGCGGCGCTTCAGCCGCGTTATCAAGGGGCTCTCGTTATTAATGTGACAAGTCGGCCTTGACAGACGGATAATAAGCGTGACGTAGACAGGAAGGAATAGCTGCGAAGCCGCGAAACCTGCAGCCGGTGTTCCTTCGGTGCCATTATCAATGGGGATGCGCTGTCTCTTCGGGCTTGCGACAGGCAATGCAGTTGCTTTCAATGAGCTTATTTGAGAGCGCTGCTTTATGATACGGGTGGGAGCGCGGTCACGTGGTACTTTTCATATTTCGTGACGTTTGCCAGTCGGAAAGAATTCCGCGCAATTAGTACTTCGCTGAAAACGCAGATTTAGATGTCATCTGGAGGGGCCTCGGGGTGCCTACAAATGCCTCATTTACACTTTGATAACCAGGACAGTACTTATCGAGTTAGATAATTACGATTATCTGAATAAATTGCTGTAACGAAAGAATTACTGGCGGTTACTCCACTGTACTGGAAACAATATGCACTAAGTTTTCTTCGAGTAACGCAATGGCTCTTTTTTTAAAACTTGGTGCATGATAGTTGGAACACCCCGTGTACTTCACTTCAACGACAATCATGCGCAGCACCGCTTTACTCGGACCCACAGAAAAAAAAACAATGAGACGGAGAGCCTGCAGTTTCTCCGGAAAGGCAAAGCAGTACTAGTGATAGCGAAGTGTATGACAATTACACGAAGGAAAATTACACCATCGAGAGACGCCAGATTCTTGGTGGTGCGAGAGGACTCGGGCTGTGTCCTACTATGAGGTCTTGTAAATGAGTTCGAAAATGAATTCCAGTTTAACTCTTAACATAATAAAAATTGAAAGAAAACCCTTAAAAAGTACTAATGGCAGTGCCGTGCGAGCGCGGCTCCTACACGTACGGAGTACGGCTTTCCACCAAACATTATTACCCAAAATGACATGCGTTGACACAACTCTGGCTCCCTTAAGGGAGCCCATACAGTAACAATGCAGTCGTGGATCCGGACGCATCAGGGCGTTAGGGAATGATAGTGCCCATGAAGGAGGAAGGCCCACGGCGGTAAAGAAGGAATAACGGGGGGAATAGTGTGCTACTGGTGCAGTTGTAAGCGTAGGTCGGTAGTATCTAATCGGACTTGGTACGGTCGGCACAGACGTACATGGCGATCGTGTCACCAAGTCAACGATTAAATGGCTCAGTCATTCCCTTGGTATGGGGATACGTTGGTAGTTGATACGTTGGTATGGGTACGTTGGTAGTGAGCTGGGCAATGCTGCATTCAAGTGGAAGGGCTTTCTTCGTATTCGGAGTTAAAGCAACGTCCGCGATAGCTCAGCAGCTCATGAGGCGCACCGTGCCAAAGAATGAAGTTATGAAGGATGAACAAGGCTACGACACATGATGTGGCAGACAGAGGCGCTGAATGTTTTGTCATATATCGAGTGAGGTAGTCCACAACAAGTATAACCCAGCGGTTGCCACTGGACTGTTCGGAAGGGGTCCGTGCGAATACCGATGCGGTCGAAAGGCCGGGAGGGACAGGGCAGGGGTTGAAGTGGCCCAGTGGTCGCTAAGGAGAACTCTTGCGGCGTTGTCACTCCAAACACGAGAGGCCGTACTGCCGGACGAAGCAGTACATTCGCGCTAGTAGTACCGGAACCGCAGGTGTGCGTAGGTCTTTAATAATCCATCATGGACACATTGTGCGTCCGCACGACAGGAGGCACAGATGTCTAAACGTAAAGGCGGGAAATTACCAGCAACCATTCAAGGCCATCATATATAAGTAATTGCGGCGGTACAGAAGCCCATCGCAGAGGGAAAAGTGGTGTGCAGTGCGTCATAGCATGCGGTTGGTGGTACGTGGCAACGGCTCAGACAGGAACTCTGGGAGGGAGGCTATCCAAAGACCCTGGCGTTGCTCGAATCGCATGTCGGCATATGTGAGAAACGAAGAATCGTAGCTGTGCACAGACGCTGCTCCAGACTAATGGGAAAATGGAGAAGCGGGAAAGGGCATCTGCATCTGCTCGTTTACGGCCCGAGCTGTAGAGGACACGAATATCATGGTCTTTGAGACGTATTGCCCAACAAGCCCGGCGAGCAGATGGATCTTTGAGGGAAGACAGCTGGCGCAAGGCATGGTGACCAGTCACAATGTCGAATGGTCGGTCATGCACATGAGGCCGAAATTTTGGGATCGCCCAAACAGCGGCTAGACATTCTTTCATCGTAACTGTAACTTAATAGTTTTCTTCCGAATTGGTGAGGGTGCAGCTGGCCTAAGAGTCAACGTGCTCTTCGAACCCAGATTTGTATTTGGCAAGAATAGCATGGAGGCCATCACTCGCGTCCGCGTGGATTTCAGTATAGGAGCGTCCCAGTCAAAATGGTGCAGAACAGCAGGGGATGTAAGGGGATGGCGTAAAGTGGCAAATGCGTCGTCATGAACGGGAGACCAAGCCGAAACTTGTTGGTTGTCGGTGACAATCTGTGTCAAAATGCCGATGACGGACGTAAAGTTGCGGGCGAATCGGCGAAAATACGAACGAAGGCCGACAGCACTGCGGAGTTCTTTCCTTGTAGTCGGCCTGGGAAACGCGGCGACGGCTCGAAGCTTTGCAGGGTCGGGAAGAACGCCATCGTTGCAAACAGCATGTTCTAAAATGGTGGACCGGCGTGCAGGAAAATGGCACTTCTTAAAATGAGCTGGGCCGTAAGGCAAGGGAGGACTCTTGCGAGGCGCGTGAAATGAAAATCGAAGTCCGTCGAAGACTGACTACGACAAAGGCTCGTATGTCATTTGAGGCCCCGAAGTGTGTTGTCCAGGAGGCCGTTCAAAAGTGGCAGGCGCGTTGCAACGGCCGAATGGCATCCCGTTAAAATCGTATAACCCATCGGGAGGGATCAATGCCAGCTTTGGGCGGTCAGCTTCATCAATGGATACTTGCCATTACCCCGATTGAAGATCCAAGGAAGAACAAATTTGTCCATTCCAGGCAGCGGATAGCGTGGTCGATTCGGGGCAGGGCAGGGACGCTGTACCTTTGTATGTGATTTTATTAAGGCACTGATCGGTCCATACAAAATCTACTTATCCCGTCCCTTTTCTTCACCAGTAAAACTGGGTAAGTCCAAGGCCTGTGTGAGGGCAGTATCACGACACGGTGAAGCATATCGTTAACCTGTTCGTCAATATTAGGGAAGCTTGCGAGTATGAAAGGACGAACACAGGAAAAAAATTATGCAGATGGAAAGAGCGCAAACTATCAACTTGATTTATTCCTTTCGGAGCTGCATATACAGGCTGTGTTCACCCTTGACAAAACAGGAAGGAGGGGCAGGGCGGAAATGGCAAATCAAGCCTGCCTCACGAGGCCTGCCAATCAGGCCTGTGAAAGCTGCGCAGAAAATTGTCTTACGCATTATGTAAGGCAACAGAAGTGTCACTTACGCAGTCATCGCCCTTTCACTTGCTGCGTAAAGCTTCTAAAAGCTCACGGGCTATATTATTCTTGCTTCTGCCTAGAATGCTAATGTTGTTGAACAGTGGTTTACGTCCTTTCTGTGCTATGCAATGAGCGGGCAAGTGTGCTCCTTTTCCAAATTGACAACGCATGCTCCCCTGCGCGTTCATTCACGCAGCACCCTGTATGGCCCACAAATACTCGGCCACATTCGAGCGAGATTTGATATACCACGCCCGTGGCACATTTAACGAAAGTTTCCGTATGCTTCACACCGCAACCGCTTCCTCGGGCTCCTCCTCTAATACTCCGGCACAACCCAGCGAGCTTAATTGGAGCATAAAAAAAACCACAGGGACACCATGCCTTTATGCCACTTTTTTTTTTATTTTGTGGGCGACTTGGTGTAGATATGGTACAACCGCGGTTTTCTTTCTGAGCAAGCACACAATGCTGCTGCCACATTTTTCTTTGTTTTCTACCTTCTTAAGAAGATTCTCGGTCACTGCTGTGATTACCTAGCAGGTAAAGCCAGCTGAAAAGCACCCTGTTAATTTGATTACGGAAGCTGTCATGCATTGCATGCGGGCGTGATTTTGTAAAAACAGATTCCAGGCACGATTTTGCAATGGCATTCCTAACTATCTTCGAATGCACAGAATCATAAGGTGGAAGCTCTTTTTGTGATCGTGGTGCGTAATGCCAGGACATATGATGCAAGCCGAACTGCAATTTAAGATCTAAAAACTGCAACGAACCGTTCATCGGAAGTTCTTACGTGAAATTCAAACCCCTCCCATATTATCTGAAAAGGGTTAAAATACTGCTCACTGAATCCGTGCAAGTCAAGTTGCTTTGTTTGGATACAACATACGTATGATAAGTTGCCAACGTAACTAAAAGCCTCGAGTACCCCCCGATTAGAAAACTCATGATTCAGGCAGCGGTTATCACACAGGATCGGCGCGACACAAGAAGCAAGACAGATGCCTTGCCGTTGAATGTAAAAGCCTATGTTAAACGATATAAAGGTGGCTCGCAAATAAAATTGGAGATCAGTCTTCCCAGCGCCTGTTGCCAGAAGAACTCCGTTATTTGATCGGCAAGAACGTGGAAGGCCTGCAGCTCGCCTTGGTGCGAGAAAATGCGCGCCCTACTGCAGACTTGCGCGCTCAGAAGAGCGCAATACAAACGCGCTTGGCGTCGCCATTCAGAGCGCAAGATTTGGACGACACGTATTCCGTGGCCGATGGACGGCAGGAGTCCACCGAAAAACACGCCGACTTCTTGAGGTATTCGCTTTATCCGGAGACAGAAAAATCTCCCGAGCATGGCATACTGAGGCGGCGATGCTTGCAACGCTACTGCGCGTCGAGAAAGGCATAGGATTTTACGTGCCAAGACCACGATTTGATTATGAGCCACACCGTAGTTCGGCGGGGGGGGGGGGGGGGGGGGGGTGCTCCGGAATAATATGGGCCATGGGGGTTTTTCTATGTGCACCTAAAACTAAGCGCACGAGTTCTTGCGCATTTTGCCCCCCCCCCCCCTATCGAAATGCGGTCGCCGTGGACGGGATTGGTACAACTGGGTGTGTTGCTGGTACATATTTGAAAGGCGGCAGCGCAAAAACAGACACGGACGAAACGGGAAAGACGAGCGCTACAAGGACAAGCGTCTCGTAGACACATCCGTGTCCTTACTTGCGTTGCCACCTTTTAAAATATACCAACACAATTCGCTGCTGCGGTTCACCCCCAATGTGAGCTTCACGGTTACGAAACCATAGATGGGCCCCATTGCTCGAGTATATGAGAACATTGGCAAATTTGGCAGCGTCATCAGATTTGTTGCCTGCACTCAATCACACACTCACTCACCCAGTGCTCCACATTGTGGTCTTCGGTGCCTTTGCCAGGGTCTCGCTAGCTTGGAACGCCGGAACAGACCACTGCCGGAGGTAAGGTAGCATCTTGCGGTGCCACGTCAGGCATAGCCGAGGCTGGAGCTAGAGTATGGTTACGGAGTTCCAAGGTGAACAGTGAAACCAGCGCCTCCCCAATTTAACTCTTTCGTTACCGCGATAAAATGGTCGTCTTTATAGGTCTCGGGGAAAAAAGTATTTTCCACTACAAGTAATATTACACCACACATTTCAGCATAGCACGTTCATAATGAAATGCTCTTTCCAAAAACACGTTGCCGAACAAAAAAAAATTTATGGGGTAAAACAAAAATTCTAAAAAGCGCCATTTTTGCTGTAAGTTGATAAAAACAATAAAAACATGATATCTACAAAAACACTAATATCAAAGGAAATTCGGAATAGAAAATCTTGTCTTCCATAAACAGCTATTACGTTGACATGAAACATCAAAAAATGTAGCAGTGGGGGGGGGGGGGAGGTGTTCTGTAAGAGTTCACTTAGTGGACTGTCAATTTCGGCCGCTGCTGATTGGATGCGGCTGTACGAGTCAGGAGGAGACGAGCAGCCCTAGCCAACAGAAGCCCTCTTACACAATACACCCCTCCCCCTCTGTTTCATTTTTACGCTTCATATCGACGTGATAGTTGTTCACGGAAGACAAGAATCAGATAACAGCACTATTATATAGGTAAAACAGACGGTTTACGACACACGACATTGCCGTAACTTACTGCACTCTGCATGCCTGAATCCACCAGCTTTTTTTTTTTTCGCATTCTATAGGGATTACGCAGAAATCGTATGTCATATTGTAACACAGCCGACGCAGCCACGGGAGCTGAGAGGCGGAAATTTGTATTGCGTCTACGGGCACTTTTCGCGTGACGAAGTATCTTGTATTGTTGCATGCTTCTTTATTTTATCCTCAAACTGCCGACTAACCTTAACCACTCGTCGATGCTGCACCACATCGAGTTAGTAGTTTAATGATACCATAAGAAAACCTAAAACTTGCATACCGCCCGTTCCGAGCAAAAGAGGTCGATAGCGAGAAAACGGAAGGTAGGCACGGCAACCAAGAGCAACTTACCGCACCGGGCATACTTGTCCTTCCCCCCTAAGGCCGTGCGCAGCCAGCCTTAGGTGCTCTTCTGCGCCTTCACACCCACCGCTGTTCGCTCCCGTCATGCCCCTGTCGCGCCGATCCACTTCGACTGGCTTTCCGGCAAAGTGCAAAGAAAGCGAAAAGCGTGCTATTACTCTTCACCAAACATTCCGAGTCATAGTCTGCTATTTACGACACAGTTGTTTATTTAACGCAGCGACGAGGAAAACTACCTGCGAAGCGAGTTGGATGCACAACATTGCAGCTTCCTCAATTCGCTGCGTACTTGAAGGGTCACTAATAAAAAATCATTTCAAGTATTCGTTGAAAGCTCCATTATCGTTAATTTCGCGACAAAAGGTTAATGACGATACACGAAATGTCACATCAATTTTAATTTTTCGAATTTCACGGCGCCACGACAAGAACGACTGGCGGCGTCGCCAGCAGTCATGGTTGGGGTTCTTTTCTAGCTAGCCAGGTCATTTGTGACTAAGAGTGCGTGGATAAGGGGGATCCACTAATAAAGCTAGCAGTATTTTTTTTTCTTTTACTGTCCAAATTTGAACACTAAAGAGAAATTACGTACCATTTTTCACACTGTCAGCTTTCAGTCTGCTCCTCAGCGATGAAACCCGATCAGTAACAAATGGCGGCTGATTCGTGACGCTTAACGTGGCAAGGGGCTCCGTATAACTCGGAGTGGGCGTCGTTATGCAGTGAGGACACTGAGCATCGTGCTAAGCAAGTCCATCATGTATACTACAAACGAGCAAAAGTGCATTGAATATACTTCCAACCTACGCGCCTTCGCTTCTGAACCTAGCTGTTCTTTCAACCTTATTTTTATTTTCTTAGTTATTTGTTCTAATGCCGCAGGGGCTGTGGCCTGAGCAAACTACGGCAAAAGAAGCAAGGATGGTTAGCAATGCTGTACGATGTGTAAGAAAAGAAACTGAGGATTCAGCGCAAAAAAAAAAAACAAGGTAATCGCACTGAATGAAGGTGCTAACGAGAGTTCGGAACAAGGAATCTCTCTAGCGAGCATCACGTGATATCGGCATGTAGGAAACAAATATTTAGTCAGCGTCAAGGTGGGGAGAACAGGCGTGGTTTCTTCAGGCGGGCGAAATCAGCATCGGCGGGCAAAAAAAAGCACCGCACGCGTAATGCCAAGGCGTCGGATCGTTCCCCGCCTGCGGCAAGTCGTTTTCTCGTCCACTTTCATTGTTATTATCATTTCTTTATTTCCATTAGTAAGTAAAAGTAATTTCCCCTGTGTTTTCATTGGTGTCCTCGTTTGTGGGCTTCTCGTGATATGATTAATAAAAATCGGGCCCCTCGGTTAACCCCTTTCTTTGCGACCTCTTTAGTAATACAGTGGCATGACGGCGGCTGTCATGTCTTCAAAGTTTAACCGAAATTATATATCCATAACCTTAATAATTAAATTTTTTACAGCATCAGTTGTTAAAACGTTCATTCTTGCTACGCAGAACCCCTAGGCTTTTGATCGTGTACAGGGCCGACTTTCAAAGTACCAATACAGCTAGGCAAGCGAATGGAGGCATCGTTGAACTGTTGGTAATATATAGTGAGGAGAACGTGCGTTTCAATCAATATGTTGCAAACCATCTCGACTGGTATTTCGAAATTCTCACGGGTCTTTAGGCATTCCCTCTATGGTGACGTAGTTTTTTATTTATGCCTAGCACAGTTTGCACAGAACCACTGGGCAGCGCCAATCCTTAATTTAAGACATCTTCGTGGTACCTACGGTATTATGCGACATTTCCTTGTAGGTATGGGAACGTATCTGGGAATCGAGTGTTGCAAACCGCAGGACCCCGCCATAATAATGCTGCGCAAGTTTAGCTGAATTTTGGAAAAAATGGAGACGTACAAAAGCACAGTTCGCAATAGGGAATTAGAAAATTTGGCTGTGGGAGTTCGTAGTGTTTTTTCTCTTTTTATTGTTTAACTTAGGTAGGACATTAGGCAGTATAATAGCAAGAGCCTGGAGGCGCAACCCACCGCCCTGATCCAAAGGGGACGCTCATAACATCCATCCATTCATCCGGTGATTTTGCTCAACTTACGTTTGCCTCTGCAAAAGCGCACGAAGACCAAATCCCAACCGCTCCTGCCCTGACACCGTGCGATCACCTCTAGTGACGCAGTATGCTCCATTCAGGCGTCAAAATGTGGAGCGATAGAGTGAAGACGTGTGCAGTATAGTTGGCTGCACAAATAACGACTGGCGTATTAAGTAATGCGACTGAATCGGTGTGATCACGTGTACGGACCGCTGCTACATAAGGACCGCCTTGGTTACTGGCGGCCCTTGGCGCCCGGCTTTCTTCGAGGGTTTTTATTATAACAGAAGGGAATAACTTTACGTTACGGGGCCAGCGTTAACTAATTTAGACAACGCTTGGATTGCCTTTGTTAACGTGTTCAAATTCACATTCATTCGTTACGCATCGCAGAGCCTTCGAGTGGTAGAAATTACATCAAATGCTCAGTCCCTTTTTTACCCTCTACTTCCTACCAGCGCACCAGGACCCTAGCTGCAAGCTTCCTCTTAGTGCTGCGAGTAGGACATTCTCAGCGACATAACGAGTAGGTGTGGTGCATCGTGTGGTGGACATTGACCCAAAGAAAGGAAGGACGGAGAAGCACTCGCTCCCTTTAGGCAACGCTGACACAGCCACGTCGGGCTGTCTCAACACTAACCATGCAAAGTAGGCGCAGGTAAAGCAAGCGCTGTGTTTGCGTCTCTTTCCATTTTGCATGTGCGCACGTGACTTCAACGCAACATGGCGGAACAAGCGCACACGGTCACACTCGGTGACACAACGGTTCCCGCAGCCACCCGTTGCAATATCTTATTTTTTTTTCGTAACCTGCGATTACACAAGAAGCCAAGCGTCGGCAGCCATTATCGACAGTTTGAAAGGTGGTTACGCAGCACTTACGACTCTGGCCAGGTGCGTCTTTGTGCTCCTCCATGGTCGAGTAGCATGTCTTCGGTGAGCTCGAGTCGCTTCAGACGGCATCGCTGTTCGCTTTGATCCCGCCCCATTCTGCCTGGACGTCACAATTGAGTAACACGTTCTGTATGAAAACTTAATGTGACAATGAACAAGTCTACTCATCCATACAGAAGACTCCAATTACGATTGACCGTTACTTAAGGGGAAGCTTTAGCTCGGGCCCAACTCCGACGCGGCCTATTCAAATACATGTAAAATGCAAAAACGCTTTTCTAAGATAACCTCTGGAGCGATTTTAATGAAATTTGTTGCATTTGAGAGATAAAGTTAACTTCTATTGACTGTTCGAAGCGGCTTCGATTTGAGCCCTGCATGTTATTGAAAAAATGTTCAGAAATGCGAAAGTTCGAAAAACATAGAAGCACGAAGCTTACGAATAAATAGCGCTCTTCAATAACAGATATCGCGATTCTGTAAACAGCGTCCCGAAGATCATTCCAAGCGGAAAAAATTCAATATGTTAATTTACCTATTAATTGAATTTTTCACGTTGTGTACAAGGGTTCGGCTAAAGCTGCACTCCTATTTTTTTTTAGATTCACGTCTAACTTATAAATTTTGTCCACTTTAGATGCACTATCAGATGCAATTCACCGAACTGTGATAATATTTTTCATTGCTGAGTTAGGGGTGTAAGGTTGATAGTCCCATTTTCTAGAAATTTGCGATTTTTGCCAATTTTTAGTAAGAAATGTACAACCTAAATCGAAAATTCGAAACTAACAGTCACTACGTAGATGTTTTTCTTTTAAATGCAACAAGCCTCGTAAAGTTTGGTGGAGTGCTTGCCGAGAAAAATTAATGCCCCTTTTACGTGTATTTATATAGGAGCAACCGAACTAAAGCTTCCTCTTAAGTTCATTGGGAGGCCCATTAGAGTCCAGAGAACGATTGTTGTGTCAAGTGAGTCCTCGTAATTAGAGAGGGATTAAGTATCAATGCACTGTACAGTCAAGACTTGGCTTATTATCTTCATAATATTCAAAAAAAGAACAAAGCTTTTGATCACCCACGAAGAACACCGACACGGTAATTTTCACTGCATATAATTTTGAATATACTCAGTGGCTATAATGCTGGACTGCTGAGCACGAGGTGGCGGGATCGCATCCCGGCCAGCGCGGCCGCATTTCGATGGAGGCGAAATGCGGAAGCACCCGTGTATTTAGATTTATGTGCATGTTAAAAGACCATAGGAGGTACAAATTAATGGAGTCATCCACTACGGCGTGCTTCATAATCAGGAAGTAGTTTTGGCACGTATATATATATATATATATATATATATATATATATATATATATATATATATATATATATATATATATATATTATATGTATAGTGTCTACAGGACATGCTCGCATAAAGCGTGGCTGAGTTTAGCAAGCTGGTCTAGTGCACGGCTTTACTACACACAATGAACTAAAATACAACCGCACCGAGTAGGTATAGAAAGTTCAGTAATTTAAGAGACGCTCAATGTTCGCGGTATTTTCCGCGCTACCACTGGGCAGTACTGGCAAAATTGAATCGCGTAACACTGAAAACCATGAGCACCGCCAGAAAAAGGCTCAACTGCTATTGAAAGCAGTGCACGGCAAAGCATGTGCAAAGCAAAACACATGTACAGAACATGATCTGTGCAACAATCAGATGAAGCCTCTAGAATACCGGTTCGCCCTATTTTAGACAAGTTCGCGTACATTTCGGTAAGATTTATCATGCAAAAACGAACGTGTTTATATCTTGCTAGTATTCTGAACTACAAGTTTTTTTAAAGGAATTCATTGTATATTGGGAAGATGTGCAACGCCCCTGAGTAGTATTCCCGTGCAGCAACTTCATTAATGACCGCCGCTTCACAAAGTCTGTAGAACTTAAGTGTACAAATCGAAACTTTTTTATCTCTTCGAGAGTTTTTCTAGCTTAAACCTGCTCTCACAACTTCTATGTAACGCCCATCGGGTATGGTATAGCGTGGCACTTTCGCCACACGAAATCGTCTTTCAAGTTACGTTCGCTAAAGTGAACATCAACGGCACTGTGCTACACTTCTTGCTGTCAATCATGTTATATCGCATTCGTTTTATTTACAAGATTTTGATTTTTTATTCACCTGTATATTTATTATTGCGATAGCAATCACATGTACGCTCCAGGCGCATTTCCGCCACCGTCCTCTCCTTCGGCGTTGGCGTCGCCGTGATGTTCTGTATGAAGCCGAAGTGCGAACGCCGTGGCCGCGCGCCGTATGCTGTAGGCGCGAGTGAAGCGCGTTGACGGCGAGCCGAGGAAGGTGGCTTGATCTCGCACGCCAAGGGAAGGCGTGGAGCAAGCACGCCGTCTTCCGCCGCGCGCAAGGCAACGGGGGGAAGGGGAGGGGGGAGCGTTCAATTCTGACGGCGGCTGCATATGGCGCAGCTTAAAAGCTTGAAAGCGATCTGCGATGAGTATAGTCAGCCGCGCGGGCCCTGCCTTTAAAGCAGTCTGCGATGGAGACAGTGTGTGCTGAATGCCGATAGCTTCGTGTGCGATGTGTTCTCACCGCTTATCTGACGTTGAAGTGAGGCGCAGTACGAACACCAATTCGCTCGCTGCTGCTGCCGCTATTCCTTCGACTGAGATGTGCTTATGTTTACCTGTTCCTGTTTAACACCACGCTTCTATATTTAGTTAATAGGCGAATGTTTACGAGTTCATACAGCCGACAAAACTTATCCTTACTTCGTATAGTAAGTGTCTACTAATTTGCCATCGCAATGGATGCTTCGCCTTCCGGTCTAAACTGCTACTTTTTGTATATACCACTTTGTAGCAAGAGGCATTCCGACGAAGTTGCTTACAAACAAATTGAAAGATAAACGACTTGCACGGCATCTTTAAGGGAATCTTTTAAGCTACTCAGCTAAGGTTGTGACAACCCCCTGCCAGAATAAGTGGCAGCTGGACTACCAAGTCATCCAAGTTGGCAGACACTGGCAAAGAGACAAACAGCTCGCGAAAAGTGCGCGCAGTACGCTAAGAATGGTAATCCCATTTAAAATACGGGACGTTCTCGAAATGTAATGCCTTGCGAAGTGACGCAACGGAAGCGCTGTGGCGGCCATTGCTCAGAACGACACCGTCAGGCTTACAGACACTTACCTGCTGGCAGCTTCTTGGCATTTGTATAGCGCTTCCAGCGTCCCTGCTGTTCGCTCACGTGTTGCCCGACCTTCCCGACAGCCTTGGTTCACACGCTTGGGAAGCAAAAAGCAAAAGCAGGGAAACGTGTTGGAAACCAACGCGATAACTGTTTACGGAATGCCACATTGAGACAGCAGCGCTACAATTTGGGAAAACTGCCCGTTCACGACACATTACTTTTTCTTAAGACACTGAAGACTGCATGCAGAAGACCGCCTGCTCTTTCTTAAAGCGAAGACACTGAAGACTGCATGCAGAAGGCCGCCTACTCTTTCTTAAAGCGAAGCTTTCTTTGCGAACCACCCTGCCCTCTCTCGCTGACCGTGGCTCGCGCCTACTGCTGCTACTGATGGTGCATTTCCTCCGAATAGCTCACACTCGGTAGTGGGAAGGCGGCGCCATCTAAGGGCGATGGCTCACTACTTCGGCCACAATAGTGGGGGTAGAGGGGGTAGCTGGCCTGCTCATGCGCATCACTGGCCACTGGTGCAAAGCCAGAGCGGGCGGTGACGTGGAGAGCCGCGATGAGATGGGAAAGAGGGCACCAGAGAAAATTACCTCACATTGCGCATACATTGCCCCGCCTAACAACCGCGTGGACGGTTGCACCTGCGCCTCCGAGGGGAGGTCGGGCAACCCAAACAAACGGTGCAGAAAGGTGTGCTACTTCGGCGCCAAAACGCCAAATTGACCACCACGAACACATGTGGTTAACCGTTATAATAGACGTGTGTTTCGTTTACAAGACATCGCATTTCCTCAATAAAATACCATAATAAAGCATTCGGTGTCATTTTGCACTCACATTCGACATGCACAAACACGTGTTTCAGCACTCTTTGCGTGTATACGGAGAGCATCGCTGTATTCAGATTTTAACAGGGCACGGTGGATCTGCTGCATTTTTTCGGTGCTCTATACAGATTGCAAAGCAATCAGGCTTCCCACATCGGAGTGCAGCCTACGCCGTCATGTGACGTAGAACAGCGTAATTGTTACACAGGGTGTCACAGCTAACGTTAGCCAAGCTCGTAAAAAGACGGTTTCGCCCGAAAGGCGCAGCACCGATTTCGATAGCAAATTAGTAGATACCTATACGAAATACGGATAGCAGTATAAACCGCCGCATAAACTTGCGAACGTTTGGTTACAAACTAAATTAAGAAGCACACTGTAACGCGCGCAAGTAAACATGAACATGTAGCACACTACGAGCCACAATGGTCTGGTCACGAAACACGACGACGACACGACCGGCACGCAGAGAGTGCGCGAGCAGTTTAATCGGCGTAATCAGGCTTCCGCCTCATTGAGCGGGCTCAGCTAAACAACTACAGCTTAGGTAACCGTTTGTTTCGCCCTATCGTAAATAACTGCCACTCCAGCGGCCTTCGTAATCCACGGTGCCGTTTCCGGACATTGAACTCCATAATTTTTTTATAATCCCGCTTGCTATATTCACCCGGAGCTCTTTGAGATAGCAAACGTATAGTATAGTGTAGCAATGAGTACCACTAGTATAGCAGGAATATTCCAAAACCGAAGTATTGCTATAGTAGTCGGTATGGTACGCAAATTAGCGTAACCTTACAACTAACATACCTCCTCTTCCGAGTAAAAGAGCGACAGCAACACAAAAAAAGTAGCAAGCAGCCACATAAGAATGTACATACATACAAAAGTACACACACAAGAAAAAAGAAATCTCTGCAAAGCTTACAGGGCCCGTTTTACAGGACGCAACGGCAGCATTGCTCCGGCATCGAAACAATTCTAGGAGCGAATTAAGTTCCGAGGTGGCCACGATGAACTTACTGCACTGGGTAGGGTCGAGCTTCCCCTAAGCGGTGGGCAACCAGGCTTTGATATCCAGATGTGGGCGAGATGCCACCGCTGTTCGCTTCGGTCTCGCCCCCGACCAAGGTCTGCATTCCACGATGGCGATCACCCTCGGGAAAAGTAGACGGGGGGAAGACGGTGGTCGCCGCGATCGCGCTGCTCCGGGGACCGCCGCTGCTCGCTCCCGTTCTGCCGCGCCACCACGGTTCCTCCTCGACTGGCTTCGCCGCAAAACGTGCACAGCAGCAAACCTATTACTACTCAGACTTGTACGTCACGGATTAGATATAATCAATCAGTTGCAATCAGTTACCCTTCTCGCTAGACCCGCCGTGGTTGCTCAGTGGCTATGGTGTTGGGCTGCTGAGCTAGCACGAGGTCGCGGGATCGAATCCCGGCCACGGCGGCCGCATTTCGATAGGGGGCGAAATGCGAAAACACCCGTGTGCTTAGATTTAGATGCACGTTCAAGAACCCCAGCTGGTCGAAATTTCCGGAGTCCTCCACTACGGCGTGCCTCATAGTCAGAAAGTGGTTTTGGCACGTAAAACCCCAAATATTATTCTCGCTAGTGTTGTAATTGATCGATGCTTTTTTGCGTGGCAACGCTAAGTGTTCTCGCCCTTTTTTCTTTAGGCTGAAAATGAGAAGCAAGGCGCACAAGCTTTTAGGTTGACGGATGCTAGACGGCTAAGTTGTAGGGCGACAGACAGTTCAAGGTGCCATGCTTCGCACCAAAACCCTGTGGCAACACTGACGTTCAGCAACTTGCACCAGTCGGTTGCAAAAAGCACGGGCAAGTGATCGCACGACAATTGCGCAGACCGGTAGCCGAGGGCATTGGCGCCAACTTCCTGTGCCCAGGTATCTCTAGAAGCAAAACTCATAAATCTCTAGTTGAAAATTTCCTAGATTTATGCATTCATGCTTAGTTTTTTCAGAAGTTGACAGTCTGCGCTTACAGCGCGAAAAAACAAGAGAAAACGCTGAAAAACACAGACACGCATATCAGATGTACCTCAACTCACCTTATTATGCAAAGGTCATTGAGAATAACTTTCCATTGGCGCTTAGTTGCTTACGTGCATGAAGTTGGGGTAGTTAATTCCTACCTTCAATTTTCCCGAGAAGTCAGGCATTATTATTTTGAAGTCACCTCTCAAAGTCGATATTGGCGAAAGTGATTGACTTGCCCTCGGCATTTGCCATATCTGCGGATGCATGCAGCACCCCTAACGCCGAAGTCTACGTAAGAGATTTTGACGAATTTTGTTCCAGGTCAGTCAATTGTGGGCTGAGGAGCACCTCTTAACTGCGTTGATTCAGGCTTTACAAAAAACTTATCGGCGTTCAACACAAAAATCTCAGTCTACAACTTGCTCTCCAGCCCGCTGAAACCGTTCTTAGCTTGCGTCTGGAGATTGGTTTTCACTTAAGTTTCAGCGGATTACTTACTGTACCAACAATGTTAGACAAGATACAGTGTCAATATGGAACTCGTTCATCGGCTATATTTGTTTTCTTACACACCTGCTATTTACATCTGCGGTATAACAGAGACCGCATCGTTTAACGATTTCATCTTTTCCTTTACAATATTGATGGCACAAGTGGTTGATGCCGTCCCAGCCTACGACGAAATGCACAATAGTAGGAATGGAAAAGTATAATCACGGTACAAAGGGCTAAGGTGTACAGATCCGTCGTTGGAAACTGCTCTCAAGTGTTCTTAAAAAAAATTATTGGATGTTGCCACAAGGACGCCAGACCCCCAAATTGGTTCCAGCAAATTTATATCTAGGGATAACTCCCTAGAATAGATACCACTGACCTGACGGCTTATTTCACAGGAGGCAAAATCACCCGTTTTGTTACCAAACGCTCGCGTGCGTACTTGCTTTGTTGCACAGTAGCAACCAATGATCTGGCATGTCTTGTATCCCCTGGGTCTCATCGTGCCACCTCAATAAGTTATTGAGTGCCACCAGCTCTCAATAAGTTAGATAAAAAGCCGTTCACCTTGAACAATATCTTGAGATCATGGCCTCGCATATCGCAGTTAAAAAAGTCCACAAAAGCACTGCTGCGATATTTGAAAGCTACCGGATTGAGTCAACGTCTGTGATCCGGACTGAGTGACCGAACGATAACCCCAGGGTACTTTCTGTTCTTTTAATCTTTCCGTCCCCCTTTTCTCTTTCCCTAGTGTAGGGTAGCCAACCGGGCTCAGTCCGGGTTAACCTCCCTACCTTTCATTTATCATTTGATCTCTCTCTCTCTCTCTCTCTCTCTCTCTCTCTCTCTCTCTCTCTCTCTCTCTGTTTCTCTATGGGGTTCGGAAAGCTCGTCCGGCCCCAGCACGCCCCCCCCCCCCCTCGTCCCAGGAAAATGAAAACTCTCCGCCCATGGTTTGACCACGTGACTTTTTGGCCACCCATGTGGTAACGTCCAAGTTGTGATAATCCGAGAATGAAACTAGACTGCAATTGGAGGCGTGCCGACGGTTTCATTTCATATCTGGATACATTAGCTCATTCATATGAGGGCGTCGCAAGAGCTCGCGGTGATCCCGAACTTTGACAAACTCGGACCTTCCTGCATAGCGCCTTTATATTGCAATACTCAGTGACAGCAGTGCTCACTCATGTACCGCAACATCGAGGAAACTCTACACGCCAGTCAGTTCCTAGGTGATCACGACAAACGTACCATTCTTAGTGGGGTCTTCGCTCCCTTGGACCGTGGAGTCTTCGGTATCCTACTGTAGGCTTTGTACGCCGTCGCCGTTCGCTTAGGGCTGGGCGCCCACTTTCCGCGACGAGGTTCTCTGGAAGCCAGTAGTGCTGCAAAGAGTAAATCGTGCCTTTTCACGAAATTCACCGAAACCAAGCTGAACAAAAGTAAATTATTTGCACCACGTTCAATTCAAGAGTGAAGCACTTGCCATGGTACCCTAACGGTTCTAACGTTGCGGCGCTGAGCTCGGAGTCACGGTTTAAATATCGTCCGCATTTCGATGGGAGCCTCCTAATCTGATCGTCGTTTTCGCATGTAAAACCCCATAAATTAATTTTGGTTGAAACCTGAAGCAATCTTTTTTGAACCGCTTTCTTGGTATTCCAGGCACTTCCGGACACCGCCATCCTCTCAGGAACAACCTTCTTCGCCATGCACAGAGCGTTGCCGTTGACCTCTACACAATGACGTTTCTTATATTCCGTAATCCACGTTAACACGATACCACTGTCTGTAGAGCCTGCCTAGCAAGCAAAATCAAACGCACATGTCAAGTGCTGAAGTTGCTCTACAATCCGTTAGCTACCGCGTCCTGCTGCCTTCTGCAGATTGCCGCCAGGCTTTGTAATAAAAGAGACATTGGAGTGGGCCAAAGTGCCTTTTTCTTCCTGGTTTTTTTTTTCTTTCTTTATAGAGGATGAGACCTCTAAATGGGCTGGAGGCCTGTCGACGTGACTTTGGAAATTTCTGGTTAATTAGTTTATTTGTGTTAGTTTTGAAAAGTCACTCTGCGTCAGATAATGCCGCGAACACCTTTTCGAGCTTAGTGTTGTGGTCATGGGCCTGACGAATTCTTTTTCCCAACAAACTATCTTGTTTATAGTGCTCTTTGGCAAGATGGTGGCGGCATAATGCATGATAATGGTGACGCTGCCGTCACCATCACTAACAAACCCCATTAAAACAATAACGAAACGAAAGGTACCGTTTGAAAACGCTTTGCCTAACCTAAATATGGAAATCCAATTATGTACAGCACCGCCAAACAGCGCCAACTAGGAAGGTTCAGCGCTTCGAGTTGGAGTCGAACCCTGCCCTATGTTTTGAATTTCAAGGATACATGAGAAAAAGTGGATTCTCCATTGAAGACTGGTATTACTGAAAATAAAACTAGAAAGTGTCTCCTAAGAATAGTCGGGCTGCAACTCTCACGTCTCGAACCACATAAAACGGTCTAGACCTCTCTCGTCCTCCAAAGCCAAGCAGTGGCGGACATGTATACCGGATATCTGAAATACGAGCATTGTTAATGCCAGAGTATATTGCAGAGCGATGAACTAAAACGCGCCAAGGACGAGATAAGCTAACACCCTCTTCAAGCAACAGATAGATGACGCACCACTCCGTAATCATTACGTCAGTATAAACTCATATAGGTGTAAGGTCACGGTGCGCATGCGCATGCCACCGCGGAAGTGGCCTTAGCTACCGGTATTCTCACTCGGTTGACGCCACATGTAGATACATTGCAATGCGTTAGAATTCTTATGGTACCTCACGTACTGTACGGGGGCTATGCATATATGTATGTACATATGAATGAATCTACGTATCTATGTGTTGTTTCTGTCTAACCGTTTTCTTTAACCGACGTGGCTCGTTGGGTAGACTGCGGTCGAATGGGCAGCACGTCGAGCTGCTGTGCCGGGCTAATGTGTTCAAATGTATTCAAATGTATCAAATTTATTCGGCCTCCTCAGCAATCACCCAGCGATCACTGGTGGCGCAAATGGCGCCGGCCGCCATGCTGTCTGAGTACTGCGGTTCAATCGCTGAGCGGTGTACAGAGAACTATTCACCTCTCTCACAGCTCAAAAGAAAAAAATAGCCGTCGTGAGATTGGATTGTTTCTTAGTTCTCGACAACCTGCCACTTTCGGAGGGCAAACCTAATGCATCAAGAAATCTGCCAGTCACTCATTATTACGCTCCAACAGCCACAAATTACGCTCTTCTCTGGAATCAAAATCTTAAGAGCTGGATCATGAAGTCAGGTTTTCATGTAAATAATTTCATGAAAAGGGTCACCGTGAGCTGATGCAATTCCCCTATCGCATGTACGTGCGTTCGTCTTTTCTGTGCGTGAACATCAGAGCAAGGCCGGTGGGTTTCCGCAGGAAGTATATATATTGTTTTCAGGGGAGCTTGAAAGTGCTGCATTATAAGTGAACATCAGAGCAAGGCCGGTGGGTTTCCGCAGGAAGTATATATATTGTTTTCAGGGGAGCTTGAAAGTGCTGCATTATAAGTTTTACTTTAATTTTTCAAGGTATGATCCATTGCGCCAAAACACGCTCACAATACTTTGGCGTTCAAGTAACTTGGGCTGTTTGGGTGCAGAAGGCACGATACAGCGATGTCACGAGAATGCCCCCACTAGCAAATGACCAGCTTGCTTTGTACTCGGCAGAACCACTTTTCTATTTCCAGAGCACACGCTTTACGTAATCGCTTTCTGGTATCTGCGTCTTTTTACTATTTATTTCAAGAGCAAAACCTGCACCTGACATTGGATGTCTTGCGCTAATGTTCCCGACCATAGTGCGTCTGTTTTGTCATTCCACTTGGTAGGTATGAACGACAGCAAGGCTTCCATTCCATTCATGTGTTCCTTTGTTCTCAGTTTCGCTAGCACTATATTTTTCAGAGTGCAAATTCAACCTTGCAGTTGCGAGTCGACACTTGTGTCATCTTGCTAGTTGCGTCATTTGCACTGTTTTCAGTACGGACTGCGCAACCCGATAGTGGCATGAAATGTGAACATGCGTAGCCGGGTGGTGCAAGTATACATTCACCACCTTCACTTGAAGGCTGGCAGCGCGGAAGCTGTGCGCGTACGGCCAAAAGTAATATCGCTGTGGTGCAAGCCTGAAATTGCAAGGACCAGAAATTTGGCGATCTTTTGGGTAAGCTACCTTGCATGGCATGGACATGGCATGGGGGCCAGAATCTACTTCGTCCAACGGCGCATATGAACGCGATGTAAGAGGGACGTTCCGAAAATAAGAGTTTCGTGATTTATTTTCACATGGAAACTTTATTGCAAAATAAATGCCCCATGGCATCATGAACTACACACCTGCCACTATGTTTCCACATAGTGGACACCGATATTCAGACATTTGTCGTAGCGTGCGATCAGTTTGAAGAAACCGTTGTTTCTCGGTGCCCTGCTTTGGACGGCCTGACGCATAACCTCTTCCCCATAGCCAAACCGTAGGCGTTCATGGATGACAGACACACTATTCCCACGTGCCCGTTCATATCGGACAACAGAAGCACTTCCCATTGGCGGCCAAGTTATCAGAAGACGACAGTCTGCCATCGTCATTTGTACTCGAATAACCTGAGGCACGTCGGTATGCTGCTACTCTCTTCTTTGGCGCTCTGTGCATGCGTCATTCCCCCTCCGCTACGCTCTTTCCATCGGACCAGTCACAGGCGTGGACTCTCATGGTGATTGTTTCACAGGGTGCACCATCTTCCATTTTCAAAACAATGACGGAACTTACTTTCGGAAATTCCCTCGTAATGCCTATTACATGTTCAGGGAAAGCCTCTGTGTTTGTCGTATAATGCAATTTCACTGACTAGTTCCTGCCTTTAACATTACCAAATTGATGCCCATTGTGCGCATATAAAAATATTCTCTTGCATCTAATTTTGTTGCACTGACTTATATAATCGTGTCTTTGCTGCTCCCATGCGTTTCCTAGCTGAGTGCTTACGTGAAGAAAACCTCTCTAGAACATGTTAATAACTGTGAATGCAAAATGCTTGAAAGCTAGTTTTTAAGCAATATTATAATATGCACTACCCAACGAGCCCTTCAAAGTACCATACTCAAAATTTATTGAACAAGCCAGAGAACGTTTTTTTCACGACATCCTGTCGATTCTGAGAACTTAAGCAGCTAGACTTGACTAGTGCAATTGTTGGACTGTTAGAAGGCATTACAATGTCCTCAAACTGACATACTCAGGACATCCTCAGATGTTTTTATGCTGTCTGGGATCGTATTTTAGCAGGAATGCGGCATAAACGAGTCGAATACGAGGCTTTCTTCTCGCGATAGTGTTTCGCCACTTCTTTCTGGCAGGGTCTCGACAAACAAAGGGGTAGATATGCGTATTATTCTGATTAAGTATATTTTTGTAAGGTGTTCCCGGATTCCTATGCTATACCAATGCTTCGACAAGTTGTAACTCACTGTATACTCAAGCAAGTAACTTGTCACGAAAGCACAAGCGTCGAAACGCACTCTTCATGCTCACTAATGTTGATGCGGCAGACAGCTTCCACTGCTCGTGCTCATTAAAAACTTGCTGCTGCGGAACAATTATGACAGCGCTCACTCGATTCGAAATCTCAGCTTTCGGGTGCAATTTCCTGCCACGTTTGATAGTACTGAGACATTGCCCCGATCCACTTCAAAACTACTTTTTCTGGTCTAGAGTCACCTACATTTGCTCATCGTTGCTCCTGTACTACCCCCAGTCAAAAATGGCTGTGGTATGTTAGTGCCGCAGAAATAAATCCCATATTAGGAATACCAGATTTGGGGGTTGGTATAATACTACCTATCTTTTTATGTGCTGGCTATTCTCATACATCATTTGAAGCCGTTCAGCTGTAGGATTGTGGGCCAGCTATAGCGGCATTAAATGCTGTCACGGCGGCATAACTCGGCATTGTGGTTATTCTGCAGATATAGCGAATATGTGCGTTGGAAGGAAGAAAGTGACCAGAGTTGTTGGAATAAGGAACGACTCAACATTCAGCACTCCCTATATGAACATCTATACAAATAGATGAAATTCCTACAGTAAAATGCGGCCGCTGTCGCCATAGTTAAGGAGTGCACCGCAACATTTCCTGTTCAACATTCAACATTGCCTATGTGAACATCCATACGGCTGCAAACCAGGAAGACCAATTTTACAAAAATCTATATATGTGCTGCATGAGAGAGAAGGGGAGGGGAGAGGTTTGAAATAGTAGTTGAGAAAGACGTGCCGACCGCACCGTAACTGTATAGTGCCCGGTTGATGCCTGAAAATTGGCCAGCAGTGTGTGGGTACGGAATATTGACAAAGGTACCGTTCAAGGCAAAGACCAGCCCCTGTGCGTTGTGATGGTCACAGGGGCCATCACAGGGCCCTTTGGAAGGAAAGCACTGCACGTGGCTGATAGCTTTGCTTGCATAAGCTAGTTAGCGAACGCGACGGGAGCTCAGTAGAAACTCATAAAGCGACAAATTCCGCTGCGCCTGCAACGTTGCGCGTGCAAGGCCTGCTACGTCACGTATGTACATTAGACACGCTGTCAACCCTGGTCCTGTCGTTTGTGTTCTTCCTGAGTCCTGGTGTTCTGCGCCTTGCCTTTACTACTTCAAGCATGAACCAACTAGCCCAAGCAAGAGTTTTACTTAGGCAACAAAATTTTCCAGGCTACAATGTACCTTATCTGCATGTCCACTGTTTTCATGTCAGGTGCTGTCGAGGTACCAATGGTATACAGATTTGCAGCCTCACATAGCGTATTCAACTAGAATTAAGTGTAGCGCGACTCGGTGACAAGGAATTAACGTCTATGTCCCTATAGCACGCGCTACTTTTCATTCAATCTGGCAGACCAATAAGACCACCGTGGCCACCTGCTACAAATACGTCTTTGCAACCTGTGGCGTCCGGCGAAGCCAGCATCGGCCGCAAGGTGTCGTTAATTTCAAAGGCAACCCCGCACAACTTACGGCTCCCAGCAGGCGCCTCATTCTGCTCCCGGTCGCGTCGCTTCTTTTCGGTGACCCAGTGTCACCTAAGACGCGACGCCGCTGCTCGCTTCGGTCTTACCGATCTTTCCACGGCTGTTCCTGAAGAGCAAAACAGAGCAAAAAGAACAGATGTAATAATTAAGAAATACGAACTACGCGGGCATGTGGGCAACTAATATGCCGACGCACGGCAGACTCCATTGCAAGAAAGTCAAGGTGGCTTAGTGTGTTTGTTAGTAAAGCCTCATGAACAGTGAAAATTATTAATAGCATCATTTGTGTTCCGGAAGGACTGGGTTTTTTGTAATATGAACTTAAACCCCAAAATCAATAATTTATTGGTTGCAGCCATTACGAGAAAAATTATTTCGCCAATACTAACGCAACGAGGCATAGCGAACGTCGCAGTAAGCCATGGATGCTGACATCAGCACAGTGATCATCAGCAGCAAAACTCAGTTTATTGAACTGTAATATGTAGTCATAATAAAATGTAATGTTCAATTTACCCAAAGCTTCGCTTACGTCTCGGGTACATTTCTTGTCATCACGCGCAACAACTGACAGAATTATGCGCCATGTGCAAAATGCTGTCAAGCAACTTCATGAATCACGCTCACTGGCCCCCACCATAAAAAAACTTCTTTCCGCTTTAAACCAATTCGCATAATAAAAATTTTCATTCACGTAAACTTAGCTAAGGCGAAATTTCAGCGTAGGACTCACTTGGCACTTCACGAAGGCAGTCGAAATTTTTCTTCGTTTGCGTATCTTTTCGAAGCCTACAAATAAAAATTAATTACTGCAGCGTGCTTCATGCTGAGTAAAATTGCCGCATCTTTACGGCTGAGAAATTATGGAAGTGCAGGTTTACAAAGGCCAGCTAATCTTATATTTACCTGCCTGATGGCTACCTACACCCATAGTCAGGCATGTCGCAGTGTAGGAAAAGTTATTGCGCATGTTTCGTTTAATTACCTTTCCCATATTTAAAGACTTTTTTTAATATTTGGGGTTTTACGTGCCAAAACCACTTTCTGATTGAGGCACGCCGTAGTGGAGGACTCCAGAAATTTTGACCACCTGGGGTTCTTTAACGTGCGCCTAAATCTAAGCACACGGGTGTTTTCGCATTTCGCCCCCATCGAAATGCGGCCGCCGTGGCCGGGATTCATATTTAAAGACTGTCGAAGACATATTGTGGAACAACTTGTGCTACAACCGACTCGCATTGCTTCTTTAAGCCAACGCGTTAAGCTCCACATGGAGTTTATTTATTTTGTAATGAAGAAGAGCACAAGAACAGGCAGCCAGATCGTCTCTTTTATACCTGCTGTGCAAGCAGTGGGCCAGCCGGATCGCCAGTGCTTGGCACGAGTGTGAGCAGTTCGGGCAACCAGCTGTTCCTGCTCTGCGTCACCTGCCTCCTCGGTTACGAAGAGACCTTACCCTCGAAACTGTTCAGTGCACCCATTACAAATCTATTCATTTATTTATTTATTTATTTATTCATTTATTTATTTATTTATTTATTTATTTATTTATTTATTTATTTATTTAGTTCACCTACCCTCAAGCGCCAAGACATTATAGAGGGGATTGGGGTACATGCGAAAACAGTTACAATGGTTACTACAAGTTGAAGTAATGCAAGCGAAATGTGCAGTGGACAATTCTTTAATGTTCCGTTTGAACAAACAAGGTTCGGCAGAAGAGTGCGCTGTCTTCGATTGACCCGATATCACCAGGAAGGTGGTTGCAGTCATTCGTTGTCGTGGAATAAATAGATATAAAAACTTGTTTGTGTGAGAAAATGTGCCTCTTACTTTATGACGGTGATCAACTCGAGATTACAGATTAGGTGCTAGAATGAGCTCACTTCTAAGGACACGATGATGAAATACAAATAGGCATGAGCGAAAAGCCTTTCTGCCCAGTGATAAAGATGCTAGACACAAGTTGCTTTTCATAAAAGTTATGCTAAAGTACGATTGTACTTTCAATGAAACGAGTGGAATTATTCTGAACCATTTCAAGCGAAGTAACAAGAGTAGCATTTGATGGCTCCCAAATAGCAGCAGCGTATTCCAACTTAGATCGAACTAACATACGATTTGCGTTATTGATTATGGAGTCGATATGACATTTACAGGATAAGTCAGATGACATAGTTACACCGAAATAACGGTAGCATGAAACTTGTTCTGGCTGGACGTGGTTAAGCATATATGCACGCACACACACGTCGAGTTTTGTAACAGTCATCAGCCTACATTTCTTGTGATTTAGTTCCATGAGCCAGTTTTTACACAAAGCGGCGATGTTATTTAGATCAGTCTGTAGAATTTCCTGGTCCTTGTCAAATATCTCGCGATACAGTACACAGTCATCGGCGTATAGGTGAACTGAAGATGACACACAATCGGACAAGTCGATGTATATGACAAGTAATGGACTGAAACTGGGCCCTGCGGAAGTCCTGATGTTACTTCAAGGTTGAGTCATGACCGTTGACAGAAACATACTGTCTGCTATGATCAAGAAGTATTCAAGCCAGGTAAGTTTATTATGGTCAAGGTTTAAAGAGGAAAGTTTCTGCATAAGCAGCGCATGAGCAACCTTATCAAAAGCCTTCGGGCAGTCTAGAAAGGCGCAATCGATTCTGGAATTCAATCTTCCCAGTCTTCCAATCAGAAGGGAAGGTACCATGATCAAGCGACTGCTGAAAGAGTTTAGCCAAAAACAAAGATGAGTAATGTTTGGTCTGTTTTAGAAATTGGAGTTGGTACTGCCAGTTCCACAAGACGAAGAAAGCTTTAGCGAACCTTAAGTGGGCTATTCCTGAGTGCTCCAACATGATAGGGAACATCAAAGGATAATCATGATGTGACATATATTTAACACAGTCAACTCGATAGGAAAAAAATTGTCCGAAAGAACACTGTTAAACACTGAGGCGCGTTGTTCGGGTGGTATAGGTTCATCTTCAGAATCATTAAGAGAAATAACACTGATTTCTGTCACATTTACGCTTCTCCAAAATACTTTAGGATTACCTAATAAGAGGGCTGGGTCAGTGTTAGTAGAGTAATAATATTTGGCGTGACAAAGTGCTGCAGAGTACTCGGCTTCAACGTTGCGATATGCTTCCCAGTGATTTCCTGTTCTTCGTAACTTTGCTGAACGAAACAAGCGCTTTTTTTTTAGTGGAAAGACGCTTTAGCTCTTCGCTAAACGAAGCTGACGCTTTATCGCACTGAATGCGTCTCAGTGGAACGTATGCAGTGATAAGCTGCGCGACTTTATTCCGAAATAGAACCCAGTTTTCTTCGGCATTCCGTGTATCAAAATCAATGACGTAGGCATCAAAATATGTGCGCAGTTCCTGATTAACAAATTCAAAATTTGCTTTCTTAAAGTCGCGGATAAATTTCTTTTGTTTCGTGTGTCAGTAAAAAGAAATGTTAATATCGAAACGAAGCAGCGGATGGTCGCTAAAACCAGGCAAGTACGTGAGTGTTGAGACGAGATGTGGGTGTGTAGGCAAAATAAGGTCTAATGTACTAGACGTTCCTGCTGCAACTCTGGTAGGCTTCGTTACCATCTGCATGATAAAGTATGCACACATATCTAAGAAATTCTGACAGTGTGACGAGAACGGGTTAAAGTAGTGCAAGTCCATCCGACCACGTGATGTTCGGAAAATAAGGTATCCAAGAAGAATGATTGGTGAGGAAGGATATCGGCTCCGAATAGCATTTACGACATCATGTAAGTCATCAACGAAACTTGACGCGGCGTTGGGAGGGGGAGGGGGGATAGCAGGCTCCTAGTACGATTCGACTATTTTTTTTTTATGCTTTAGCAAAATTAATCAAAATTTGCGAGCCTCACGAGTAGCAAACGGGAAATCTTCGGTTACAGATATCTTGCAGGACCCGAGTTTTAAAGTAAAGCCTGACAATGAGCGCTCTGCACTTATTTTCCTGATAGGGTCCACCTAAGCTGCGTGTGCTCGCTCACTTGCTTCTGAGGTTAAATTGCTGTCAGTGTGTTGTGCTATAAGGCCGATAATCTTTTCGTCACTATTGCTCCATGATTCGTTATTATGAGTTACACTGAAGAAAAGGTTGTTGCGGCGAGACCTACAAGCTCACATAGGCTAAAGTTGGTGTTGTTCTGTCACGTTATATAGCAAATAGATTTCTGCGCGACATGAACAGCATTGTCAATACGGTCAATGCTACCATGCTCTGGCTTCAACTTTTAGCAACCTTTCAGCCATCAAGGAACACTTATCTACTAGCGATTTCTGTGCCTCCTTGACTACGCTGATGGCAGTCAACAGATCCGCCTGCCCCTGAGACTGCTCGTCTTGCGTTTGAAGTCTTTTAAAAGCTCTAAGATTTCTTTTTGATAGTTGGCGTCAAGGACAGGATTGGCTTCAATGTCGCCACAGCAAAGCAATTGGAATATTACGAAAAAGCATTCGTCACTCAAATCGCACAACATTTGGGGGCACGGGAGTAGAAGAAGACATCGATTGCTAGAACGTTTAGAGTAGTGGCGAGTGGCATTACAGACCTGTATGAAGTGAAATGAACGAATGTCAGCCATGTTGGCTGTAGCACCACTCTTGTGCCCAACGAAGCCGGACTCTAGTGCGGGGCCACTTATGTTCGGATGGAGCTGCTGTTTCGATGGAGCTGTGCCAGTTTGCCAGAGGTTCTAACAACTTTTTCTCCGGAAAGCCACCGAACATTCTCCATAAGGAAGCACTATGACAGCCATTTCCAAAAATGGCAGCGTCGAGCTCACTGCCACTTACCTGAAAAGCTGGTTCTCGTCTCCTGCCATGACACATCTCTTCGGCTTCCAGAGACTTTGCTGATCGCTTCCGTGTTGCCCGGCTTTTATGACGACCTTGGTGCACATGCTTCGATAGGGATGAGAAAAGGCACGAAACCTATTTGGTGCTCTCGAAACTCCTTGACTAATGAAGTGACAGATATTCACTGTATATTAAGGGATAAGTAGAGTAATTATTTTCCTGGGCGTTGTCACTAGACTGCGACACTACCAACTCTACTAGACGTACAGTAAGGCCGCATGTTCATGATACACGAGTTTGCTTGAACATTGCCCGTCGTACAATGTCCACACTGAACACGGAATGCAACAGGCCACGTGATCATTTTTTTTTCCTTCAGGCTACTCAGATTTCAAAGGATTCTCAATCCAAAATCGCAGTGCTTCTTACGCGGTCATGTGACGTCCGCTACAGCATTCCTTTCATCAATGGGCCCTTTCCACGCGAAAATAATGTGAAGTACCATTTTCTTTTGCACTTCGGCGCAATTTTACAACTATCGACTAATTATAACCAGCCCTCAAACCTGGGCTGCCTTTGTAAGGTGCTTAAAACCAGATCACTGAACAAACGTTAGTGGCTGCCAAGCCCTTTTGTGTGAGTGGCAAACTCATTTCCTGACAAATCGCGCCTATAGCCGACGAGCACTGTATGAAACCAGAGGCTTGCAATGTATGACTGGCTAGATTCGTAAATTCTGACATCGGAGTGACGATCAAGAACACGTGAGGAGGACACGAAGCTGCGAACCCCGTATTATAACTGCGCATGCGCAGTGGTTTATCGCGGGCCTGGTTAGACGGCGCAGCATTTACCTAAAGCAACGCGTTCCACTGATCGTCGTGATAATAAAGAACAAGGGCGCTATAACGTAAAGCTATTCCAAGCTTTGCTATTCCAATTCTGCAATCAGTCCGCGATTAATCGAAACTTTTTGCGCCCCTGCCACTTCGCCTGTCTGTCACGCGACATCACCAAAACCGCGATAGCTCTCCATCAGATATGACGTCTACATACTGATTATGCATCATTGGACCAAACAAAACAAAAATAGTTATTTCTCGTTTGAAACCTTTTCGCCATTAGCCCACGGCTGTTGTTCAAAAGTTTTCAGGCTGTACCCACTTGACCTGCCTGCCACGCGACGTCACAAAACCACCAACACTCACCGCGTCAAAGTGACATGTACGCGCTAAAGATGCATTAAACGCGGAACAAAACAATTCTTTTTTCTGAAGAGCCACAGACTGCCCCGTTCCGAAAGAGATAAAAGATGGCTGCCGCCGATCGCTCAGGCACTGGCCACTCGCACCTGTGAGAAACTTGGGTTTATTTGCGCATAATAAAACCTTTTGCTAAGACGTTTTCGAGCACTTTCGGCACGTTTACGACCTCGCTCTGCCAACTCTTTGCTCAGGATCCGTTTTAGTGGCCATCTTGACCTTCCGTTGCACGGCGCCGCGATTCTAAACCAGGCACCGCAAGCTAAGGGAAAGCGGACCAATCGTAGACGCCGGCACCACCCTCTTCATCCGGTTATGTATCTTCAGGCCGCTGGCACGGCTCCTTCGAAACCCTCTCCACTTGGGCGTGCTCTTCGCCTCCTGGCAGCAAATTACAAACGAAAAACTTCTCAATCCAGTCAATGTTATTCGGCTTGAAAGCAAAGTGATCTATAAACTGAGAGGGCGTTTGATTGGGCTGTTGAGCCAACGCTGCGGGTCACCGCCCGATGCTTGCGTCGGCGGTTACGCAAATTTGACGTCAGGAGATTGGAATAAAAAGACATTGGAATTGTCTTGCGTTATAGGGCCCCAAGAGTGTTGCACGCAGCGACAAGGAAGAGACGCGACCGCTTTTCGCACCGAATCTCGCCCGTTTCTCCTATCGACGTCGCACGTGCCCAGAGAATCGGTGAACAAAACAAATTAGACCGAATAGCTGCTTCGTCGCCAAGATGTCACTAGACTGCGACACTACCAAGTCTACTAGACGTACGGCTCCAAGCGTGACAATGGCAAACTCACTGCAAACTTTTCTTGACCTGGCATTGGCGTCAGTCTGGTGCGCCGTTCTGCGCTGATTTTCTGCGTTAAAGTTTTGCGCTGCTCGCTCTGGTATTGCCCGGTCGTCTCAATGACTTTTGAACCAAGGAATGAAACGCCAGAAAACAAAAAACGGTCAAGGTCACAATATTTACAACTAACGCGACGACTCCTTATTGAATGCAACAATTGTAAAGAAAAAAAATGTATAGGACTACTACGCCAGTAGGTACGACTACACGCTGCCGCCGCATAAGTTTGTTAGAGGACAGGAAGGCGTCCAGACACACAAGAAGAGGCAGACGGAAAACACAGGGCGTTTATGTTGTCCCGTCTCCTTTGCCTAGTGCGTTTGTCTGCACGGCAAACTTCAATATCGAAGCTTTCACGCCTAACTTTCCATAACATAAACAACCAACTCAATTTTCCCTCTGCACTTAAAGATACGTTCACACCAGCGGCCACAACTCGCGAGTCATATAGGTGGTAAAAAGCATGTGGCGAAAGAGGCAAGCGGCAGATTGTTCCTGCCGAGAAGCGAATGGGCTTTACAGATATCTTTCGCGCCAGGCTGCTTGCCGCCAGTCGGGGAGTCCAATGAGCAGCGGCCGATTCGTTCGCGTGGGAAAACGCTGCAAGGAAATGGACCTATTCCAACATCGCTGCTATCTGCTACAGTGAATGCAGCCGATAGCGAACCATTTGCTTGCCGCAGTGGCAGAGACACCCACAGATGTGAGCATCCCACTAACGGTGTGCTCTCCTAGCCTGCGGCACGTTACGCGCGATTTTGCCGCTAGTGTGGACCTTAAGGCTCGCTGTGCACGCAACCTTCGAGGCCAGTTCTTCCCTAGCTTAAACAAGAATATTCGCTTCATTTCCCCAGATTTTTTAATAAAATGCTGTTCAGTTTGTGAGCATAGATTTTGAAAAGATCAATTTTGGTGTTATGAATATAAGCCGCAATGTTTGTGTTTAATTGATTTCTACGCTCGACGTTAAATTTTAAATAAAATTTTTACCCCATTAACTCAAGCTGGAATGAAGTCGCATTTTGGTATCCTTGTAGGAATTCCACAAAGCTAATGGTTCGTCAGATCCCTTTGCGATTGGTCGTCGGCCTTCATTAATTATACAAGGTAATAATTTTCGAAGTATTTTGGATTTTTTTTTCAAAAGCGGCTGTGGCAGATTCGAAGAGGCAGACACTACTAGCACTAGAAATCGAAACAGATATTCAACTAATCGTGAGAATTCACTTATTTACTTTACGGCTCGTATTGGAATATGACCAGCCGTGGTAAGCTTAGTGGCTGTGGTGTTGGGCTGCTAAGCACGAGGTCACGAGATCGAATCCCGGCCACGCGGACGCATTTCAATGGGGCCAAAATGCGAAAACACGTGTACTTAGAACCCCACGTTGCACCACGGTGCACGTTAAACCCACGGTGCACCACGGTTAGAACCCCACGGTGCAAGTTAAAGAACCCCAAGTGGTCCAAATTTCCGAGTCCCCCACTACGGCATGCATCATAATCAGAACGTGGTTCTGGCACATAAAACCGCATAATTTTCTTTAAATATTGCAATATACGAATCGTAGCCGGTGAGCTTGCGAGACGCATCAACTTGAAATTAATTTCAAGGTTGCCACCAGTTTGGAGAAGTTATATCCCAATACGTGGAACGGAATACATGAGTGTCCCAGTTACGTTCGTGCTTCAGTGCATTAAATAGCGTTTTGTAGGTGGAACAACAGTTCATATTGCGCAAGTTTCATGGCGCATATCTCCAAACAGGCGCCACTCTGGAAATTGCAATTCTGGAAATATTGAAATTATCAAAGTGTCGCTGACTAATTCAAAAGATAATACACTTTTTAATTAGTTGAATATGTGTCTCTATTATTAGTTCAAGTGATGTCCGCCTCTTTCAGTACTATAGCTCAAGGACTAGAATTATGTTATCTGCAACAGGCAATTTCTCAAAAGAAATTCCACAGAAATTAAAAAATGATCACCCTGTATGTTCACCATCCCCACTTGTTGGAATTCTCGCTTTCCGGGCCCTCGGATGCTAATGACCCCAGTTTCTCGCTCGTCTCGAGTTTGTTCGACGGGCACTCAGAGAACGAAGATTAGCACGAAAAACAGGAAAGCAGTAAACAACAGTGTTGACATAAAACCGCGTATCATAACACGAGCGCCCCCTGCGCAGGCCACTTCGTTACAAACACAGAAGACTGGGCAGTGTGACGCGGCAGCACCGTTCATATTTATCATCTCAATATCACAATAGCGCAATGCCGTTACTTTCTATCTTCACCCTGTGCGCGTCGCAAGCGTGTGTCTTCTTTACTATCTGTCTATATCCACCATTCTCTCGCGGTGATAAACACAATAAATTCCATATTATTTTGAAGCACATCCTGCGCACATCTTCCGCATTTCGGGACGCTTAGAAATTACCACACGTGAGCATTAGAACTACCTCAGAAGCGCTAAAAGCGAAGCTCTTCCTTGGGAACGTTGCCAGGTTTTCTTGACCGTGGGTGCTGCGTGGCAGTTCCCTAGCCGAAGGTGCCAACCAATCACAGCGGAGGACGCGCGCAGAATCGCTACTGAGTACTCTGCACCCCCACCGGCTGGCACTCACCTCCACACGCGAAGTAATGAGCTCCGAATGGAAGCTCAATACAAGCGAGATCAGGACGCCAAAGAAGCATGTGCTTGCTGCGGTAAAACTAAAGAAACGATGGAGCATGTTTATTGGAATGTGAATATACCTGTCATGCGTGGTCGATTTAGGCACCTCTGGCCTCTTTGAAGCCCTTGGCTTCAGCGAGAGCAGGAGAAGACGTAAACATGTCCGCAATAGAAATTAGTATGAGGCGATTGGATGATTGGTGGAAGAAAAGTAGGTTCACAATAGCAGCTCAGAAACTTTGGTTATGGGAATTCATGACGATCTTCTTTCCTTTTTTTTCTTAACATAGCTAGGACATTAGGTAATATGATAACAAAAACTGTGACGCAACCTACCACCCCGTTCCAAAGTGGACGCTCATAGCCTCCATCCATCCAACCCACGGTGGCTACTATTTTGTGGCGGACGAACGTGCTTTTCCAGGGGTCCCTGGCACCGACGATAGAGAGAATAAACATCAATGAAAACTGGTCCCTCAGTTTTCCTTCGGGGCGAAAACGGGGGAGAGCGGGATCAATCCCTGTCCCATACCACCCTCCTTCGATGATGATGACAGTGGGGGTGCTTCGGGTGACGGCTCGAAGTCCTTCGACTCGGGCGGCATCACCGGCTTGCCATACGGCCCAAAGCGACGAAGTGTATGTCTGCGTGCGTGTTTAGAGCGTGTACGTGTACTTGTACATTAGGCGAAATCAGAGCAGGACCTTCGTGGCGCAACCCTCGGCCAGTTTTGAAAGGGGACGCTCGCAGCATCTATCAATCCATCCGATGCGGCGGTGGATGCGGCGGCCATGCGGGGAATAAAAAAAGAAAGACCCGAAAGCTTGCCTTTGCACATCCGTAGAAACGGAGGCGGCATTGCATTAGCCTCTCCGCAATGTCTCTATGCGGGCATTCAATAAACACAAACTCATGTCTCGACATTTTGTGCATTCAAACAAAGCTTCGCTGTATATAGATTCCAACACCTTGCATTTACTGCACTTTTCTAATATAACTTGCACACATAATGCATTGGGTACAACGATAAAGAAAGGATAGAAGGCGCCAATGGTTTGACCACGTGACTTCTTTTTACCCACCCACAAGGTAACGTTCAAGTTATGGTAACCCAAGAGTGAATGAGCCAATGGAATTGGAGGCCTGCCGAGTGTTTAATTTCATGTCTGGATACCAACAGCTCATTCATATATGAGGGCGTCGCCAGAGATCACAGTGATACCGAACCACGACAAACTCGAGCCTCCTTGCATGGCACCCCTGTTATGCAATAGGCTGTGACAGCAGTGCTCACTATGATACCACAACGTCGAGGAAATCTACGCGCCAGTCAGTTAGTTCCTAGGCGCTCACGACAAACGTACCATACTCAGCAGGCTCGTCATCTCCATTGGGCCATGGAGTCTTCGGTACCCGACTGTAGGCTTCGGGCGGCATCGCTCTTCGGTTAGGCTAGCGGGTGGAAGTAGCCATCCGGCGACGAGAAGAACGACCGGCCAACGGCCGCTGGAAGCCTGGCACTCTGAAAAAGTAAATAGTGCACATTTACGACACCCACAGAAAACAACCTGAACAAAAAATTTGTTTACAGAACGCTCAATTCAAGCACGAAGCACCAGCCTTGGTACCCTGATGACTATGGCGTTGCGACGCTGGCCTCGGGGAGGCGGTTTGGGGTTGCGACATGTTAAAGAACATGTCGTGGTTATCATAACCCGAAGCCACACCCCTAACGGCGTGCCTCATAATCTGATCGTGGTTTTCGCATGCAAAACCCAAGCATTTAAGTTTTTCTACGCTGAAACCCGAAGCAACTTTCTGAACCGCTTCGTTAGAATTCCAGACACCATTACCCTTTTAGTAATAATATAGTGACTGATATGTACTAGCCTACCATAAACGAAGCCACAACAATTTTTCAAATGGTGCAGCAATAGCAAATATACAGACGTTTGATGAGCGAGTGCGCGGCAACCGCTGTTTCTCGCTCTCCTTCGGTGCGCTTCCAGTTCGCGCCCCCTCCCCGCTTTCCACATACGTTCGTCAACTACGCAGCTCAGCGAAAGCTACGGGCTGCATCAGCACACCAGGAGAAAGGCTGCTCCATGGAGTGCTTGTAATGCCCCTCCGTGTGGAGTTAGCTGAATAGAAGCTTCATAAAAGGTTCACTGGCGCACCAATGGGCGAGCCATCAACACACAGTCGGCTCCAGCCACGTTGGCTTTGTGGTTTTGGCACCCTGGTATTGGCGCTCTCCTTCCCTGAAGACCGATGAATCGACAAATTTTACCCTCAGTGATGTCACGTCTAGCTCTCTGTTCACATCGCGACGCGCAGAGGTGATAAAGGGAAGGTGGTCAAGGGAGAAACACGGTATTGCTATTTCAATCGACGGCGTTCCGGTGTTTGGAGTTTGCGCATGCGCCAGACATTTGGATTGCGCTGTTCGCGCGTTTGTTTCAAATGCCTAAAAAAAATGTCGCAGTTGGTCCCGAAAGGCAATGCAGCGATTGCAACAGCAATCTATTCTGCTGTTATACAAATCAAAGATAGCAGTTTCATCGGCCGCATAAATTTATAAGCATTCACTTGCCGACTAAATTAGGAAGCATGGTAACCCGTGCGCACAAGCAAACGAACGCATCTCACTCAATGACCACGGAAACTCACTGTCAAAACACTGTGGTGAGGAAGCGCAGAAGTTGCAGCAAGCGAATTGATTGTCGTGTTACCTTTCGCTTCCACGCGAACTAAGCAGCGATAACATAGCGCACACGAAGCTATCAGCAATCGTCGGACTCTTTTCCCCATCGCTGATCGCTTTTCAGATAGCTTTTAAGATCGCTTTCAACGCACAGCACCCACTACGTCGTGTCTCGTAATCTGATCGTCATTTTGCCATGTAAAGCCGTAGAAACCTGGGGTGCAATCGGAGATCTTTGTTCGATACGCGTTCTGTTCGGTTGCTGCAACGTCACAAAGTGGTAGTATGCAAAATTTCTAAGAACGGGGCGGAGAGAGCAGCCAATCGGCAAGCGGTGAACTCCCCTGAAGTTTACTTCCCTCGGTTGTCGTCTGCTTGCATACAGTATACTACGAAACGAAATGTTTCTCGCCTTCCAAAGAATGAAATCTTTATCTAAGAATGTGTTTTTTTTCTTCTCAAGCTCAAACACATTTTAAAACAGTAGCACGTGTGAATACTGCAATTCATAACTATTTGTTTCTCTGCATCGTTCCTATAGGTGGTGTCGCGCACAGCGAGAAGTAAAAAGAAGAAAAGCGACGGGAACAGTGGCGCACTTTTTAAGAGGCAGCAACAACATTCCACTGGCTCGCTGCCACCAATGATGGGGCCGATTTCGCTGTACAACCAACGCAACATTTGCACCGAGAAACGAAAGCGACGCCGGAATTCACTTTCGGCCATTTCATCAAACGCGCTTTGCACCGCCACCCGCTCTCATTCCTCCTTGAGCAACGCCAGCGCAACAACCTACGTTCCCAACGCAAG